>NC_091122.1:113454454-113671954 GCF_040183065.1 Periplaneta americana | reverse complement strand
TAGATAGATAGATAGATAGATAGATAGATAGATAGATAGATAGATAGATAGATAGATAGATAGATAGATAGATAGATAGATAGATAGATAGATAGATAGATAGATAGATATGCTTTATTAAGTTTGGCTTGTGTCTACAGACAATCAAACTAAGTCAAGAAACAGTCAACATAAGTCATAGCAACACATTATTAAGCATACCAGGAAAATCACGCCTTATTCTATAATATGGATGATTAGTAAAATGTTTCTTAATACAATCTTAAAATGTCTCATATCCAAAAGTTTAACGTCATTATCCATCATGTTATAAATCTTTATACTTTGTTTCATAAATGAAGAATTTGTTTTTACAAGTCTAATCAATGGTAACTGAATATCATTACAATATCTGGTAGCGTGCTCGTGATAGTCTTTACGTAAAGGTAGCTGAGTTTAATTTCTTTTAACATACAACAAACATGCATAAATATACAAAGATGGAAGTGTCATAATTTGAAATCTAATAAACAATGGTTTGCAATGTGATACATAATTACTGCCAGATAAAATTCTAACAGCCTTCTTTTGTAACAGAAAAATGTCATTAATACGTGAACAATTTCCCCAGAGTCTAATACCATAATTCAAGTGACAATGGAATAAGGCGTAATATATTTTAACTAGCATGCCTTGTGCAATTACAGGTTTGATTCTTCGAAGCAGATACAATGTTTGAGATAATTTATTGGATAATGCATCAATATGCTTATTCCAATTTAACTTACTATCAAAAGTAAGACCAAGAAGCTTAGTATAATTAACTTCAATATTACACATTTTAAATAATACATTTTGCGTCTTATCTTTGTTAACATACAAACCATTGTTATCAAACCAATTTTCAGAAGCTTGTATTGTTTCATCAACTTTCAATTGCATTTCATTTATATTCTCACCAGTTATTATGAAAGTGGTATCATCTGCAAACATAACACTTTCAGAAGTAGGTGCCATAAAAGCAGGTAAATCATTTACACCAATTACTAATAATAATGGGCCCATAACTGAACCCTGTGGGACACTAGTTGTCACCGTTTTAAAATCAAACCACTTTCCTTTGCAATAAACAGCCTGTAATCTACCAGAAAGATAAGAGTTTATAAGCTTAAGTACAGTACCACCAACACCATATCTTTGTAGCTTACCAATAATTATCTCTTGGCTCAAACAATCAAAAGCCTTAGATAAATCTATCATACTTACAGTTATATTCTTATTTTCCTCCCAAGCTTCAATAATAGAAGTATACACATTCTCTAATGCATCAATAGTAGATCTATGAGGCAAAAATCCATAATGTAACGGAGAAAATAATGATTGTGACTCAATAAACTCATACAATTGTTTCTTCATAATATGTTCAATAACTTTAGATAAAATTGGTACCAATGACAATGGTCTATAGTTTATCACACTTTTACTTCTCTTTTTGTACAGTGTTATCATTTTAGATATTTTTAGTTCCTCAGGGAACACACCTTCAGAAAAAAATTTGTTAATAATGTCAACTAAAGGTATTGCAATTACCTCAATTACTTCTTTCATAAACTTATTTGAAATGTCATAAATATCTCTAGCAGTAGAATTACTCAGTCTACGAACAATGCTAATAACATCAGAAGGTATAGTATGTATCCAATTTATCATGTTATCGTTGTTACTTGTTATATTACTAGTAGCATTATTTACATTAGTGTGTAGTCCACATCTGTGGAGTAACGGTTAGGAGTCTAGCCGCAAAACCAGGTGGCCCGGGTTCGATTCCCGGTCGGGGCAAGTTACATGGTTGAGGTTTTTTCCGGGGTTTTCCCTCAACTCAATATGAGCAAATGCTGGGTAACTTTCGGTGTTGGAGCCTGGACTCATTTCACCGGCATTACCACCTTCATCTCATTCAGACGCTAAATAACCTAAGCTGTTGATAAAGCGTCGTAAAATAACCTACTAAAATAAAAAATACATTAGTGTGAGTTACATTTTGTATTGATTTTACAGATGTTTCAAAAACTCACTCAAATCATCAGCTGTAAACGGATGATCTTCCACCGAACTTTTGTAATTGTTTAAAACTTCAGTTCTTAATATATTCCATGAAGCCTTACATTTATTAGAGGATTCACTAATGTATCTACCATATGCAGCTTTTTTGTGTTCCTAATTTTAATTTTATATTTATTTCTTAATGACTTATATTCCCGATAAATAGCAACATCACCCGTACACTTATAATTATTATACATATTGATTACACTGTTTTTCATATTTATCAATTCTTCATCAAACCAATTGACTCTAACTTTATCTTTCTTCCTTGAATTTAACACTCCTTTTTCATCAATTCCTCTAATTGGAAAACAATGACTGGAAATATCCATAAATATTAACCAAAATATCTTAAAGGCTTCAACAGCCCCTTTGTATCCAAACATCATAAGCCAAGCTACACATGACATTAAAGTTTTGAATTGCTGCATCTTATAACCTTCGTATACAATAGGTCTAATAATTGAAATTGCCATTTTATATTTATTATTAGAATTTCTAATTGCAGTCTTAATTTCAATATCAAGAGTCATATGGTCAGCAATACCATACTCACACACCCTTCTCTTATAACAGTCACGGTCCAGATCTGTTATACAGTTATCAATACAAGCCAACCCTCTTGAAGGTAAAGAATTAGCACACTGCAAACCAAAAGATTGTAACATATTTCCTAGCTGTATAGTGATGGTTCACTCAAATATAATATCAATATTTAAATCCATACACATAATAACATTCTTAATTTTACCACGTAAACTGTAAACATGTAGTAAAAATAATTCTAATGCATTAATAAATTAACTTACATCTGAGCTTGGCGATCTATATCCCCACACAATCAAAGTTTTAGTGACAGGCAATATTACAGCGGCTAGTTCTAACACTTTCTCAAAACAAAAGTTTCTAATATGGAATCTATCAAACAAAATATTTTCATGCACAAAAATTACTGCACCACCTTGTTTATAAACATTCCTACAGTAAATATCACCTAGTACGTAATTACGTGGAGTATAAAACACTATTTCACTGTCTTTCAACCAGTGTTCACAAATACACAGCATATCATATGGAGCAACATTAAGAATAATTTCTAGCTCATCGATTTTATTTCGTAAGCACTGAATATTATTATATAGTATTTTATAGTGATTTGAATTATTACCAAAATCACTATTTCTCCGTCTGGATTCTTTGAGGGATGTGCAAAAAACGCCTGATACAAGCATTAGTAGGCCAAGTATTAGGATCAAGTGCTGATTCCAAATACTCTTCATATATATTAATTTTGAAAGATGCGTACAGGTCAGGATGCCTTGAATTTAGTTTTTCACATGTCACTTCAGGATACTTTTGTTTTAAAAATGCAGTCACTTCTTCTATTGTAGTTGTAGGGGCTAACCTATATACGTACAATGAAATTACCTTAGATACACCCTTTAACACGGTTGCTTCTCCCCCACTATTTTCATTTTTACCCACCACTATAATAGCACGTCTCGTCTTTTTACGATTCACAACTTTACTCCACGATTCTTCAGCATGTTCTTCTGATTTGGATTGATTTTCACTTTCACAACTCTCGCTTATTTTACGTGTACATTCAGGTTTGTCTTTATGATTTAAAACATTTACGCCACTATTTGATTTCTTTGAAAACACATTTTGATCATTCTTTAGGGTTGTGCCATCATATTGGGTAACTTCCAACTGTTTATGGGGACTGTGCACAGACACCGCATCCCCGACTTGGTTAGTTAAATGATCAACATGTTTCATCAATATGTTAACTCTTTCTTGTAACTCATGAATAATTTTGTTCTTTTCCAATAATATGTATTTAAAAATACGTACGTCAATATCGTTACCTAATTCAGCACTTTCATTTAATACATCAAACAATTTTTTATCATGCTCGTCCTGGTCGAATGATATTTTATCACTCGCTAATTCACAACACTTCAGAGTATTTTCATCTACTATATTAACATTAGTTAGATCTTTAGCACAACTATTGTGATAGTAGGAATCGCACAATATACATTTACAGCCTTTGACCACCTTTGATTTGCATCGTTTGCACACTTGAGACAGAGTCGTCGTATCCGTACTACCGGCAACCATAACCAAATATTAGAATATCACGTAGCACCACTATCTTACGTCCGCTCAGCTATGCAGCCGGAAGTCAAGTCAAGTCAAACCAACCGCCTAGGTGAAAGATAGCGTTGTGCATTACAGGCGCTATGTTCGGTTCAATTTTGTCGAGTACGGCGAAGTTCAATGTTCGCCGATGTTTGCCCTCCAGAAAGAAGTTTGTCGTGTTTGTTCCAGCTTGTTATAAAATATTCGCCGCTCTTTCACACATGTTTTAATCGTTAAAGAATATTAGCACACATCTTGTGGTTAGTTTTGCATATGAAATAAGACGAAATTTTTAATGTCTTGTTTGCCTCTCTCATATTAAAACATTGCAGGACACTAGTTGAAAACCAACACGCTAGCGCTTAAATAAGGTTATACTTCATCCTAAATGTTTACCTTTTTTTCAGTATGTCAATTTGAACCTTATTATGTATACCATCTCTTCCAAACTGCCAATAACATGACTTTCCAGACACCTGAGTAGATAAGTGCTGGCGCGTTTGCCTACTGATCCGGAACAGCGCTGGAGGGTGAGTTTCATTCCCGCTTGGACTAATTACCAGGTTAGGTGTGATCCAAAGTGTTTCCAACCGCAAGGCGAATGTCAGGTATTCTATGGTGAATCCTCTGCCTCATCTCGCCAAATATTATCTCGTTTTCATCAATTCCATCGAAGATAAAACTTAGTAGTTGATGCAGCGTCCTTAAATAACCAACAAAAAATTAACATGTCATTCCAATGGCCCCTTTGGACATACAAAGTGATTATCACACCCTCGAAGGCGGCTGGAAAATTGAAATATTTATCCTATAATATTTTTAATTTAGCGTTACAATGGAGAGTTATTTCTTTTAAAACGTTCAGTTCTCAATGCGTTGCAAGAGTAGTATATATTGCTCTCATCTCCCCCACAGAGCATTTCCACTCAGACTGTACGCTGTACACGCCTGATGAAGGTGCGGTGGCGAGCCTGTTGTGATGCCTATTAAGATCATTTCCTTTGATCGTGCCACCTACAAGGAGCTCTGAAGTCCTCTCTAACAAGTAGATCCGATTGTCAAGAGCGCAGTGGTCAGGCATTAATCCCCAGCCACGGTGCGACGCAAGCTGTGACGTCGCCAAGCTCACGGATTTCATTTTGTACTCCCCTTCACCTTATGCTTAGAATTAAATGGAATGAAACTGATTCCAACTTGTTTTCTACTTCAAAATTAAGTATATCAGTGAGTAATGAAGTGTTAAAGGAAAAAGGTTAATACATTGTATTTATATTTTGATCTAATTATAGGTACATTGATATGTATATCACTGACCCAAGCGAGTACAATATTACATAAACAAAACAAAATAAACATTACGACAAAATAGTGACTAAAAAAACGGAAGTACTAGCTAAACATAGTCAGAAATAATAAAAACAGGCAAGTCATTACACACAGATTCTTCAATGCCATATAAAATTCCTTAACTCACAATATCGATCACGTGCTGTTACATAGAGCGTATTCCGAATCTCAGCGCTGAGCAATCTGATGGCATCACGGTGTTCCGAATTTCAACGATGACGTCACTGATGCTCCACCGGTGTCGCACCGGTGGCATCAGTTTGCAGAGGTGGTGGCAGTCTCCATCAGCCGCCATCAGTGAATCTGATTGGTTCTTGTATAGGGCGGGAATTAGCAGACGAATGCACTGTTGTATCATGGCGATGTGTTCTGCTGTATTGTTTGTAATGTGCACAACGTAAAAGCAATATGTTAATGACTTATGAGTGAACATGTCAACGGACCAGTTATTACTAATGATTCAAGGAATAAATTGTTTATGCTGTCTTTTCTTTGAACGAGATGACAGTACGGATATTTCGCAAAATCTTGGTAGCGTAGCACAGACAACAACTTTTACAGCCGCCATGATAGCCATCGAATCTTCCAGCAGTTTTGTTCCTATTTCGCTGCAGCGTGACGTCATTGATGTCCACCGGTCCGGTGAGATTCGAAATACGCTGATTGGAAACAGCGGAGCAGTGCTGTGCGTGGTCTCTGTCTATTTCATCATGAAGGTCACAGAGATTACAAAATGGTTCCGGTAGGATCTTGAAATGAGAAAGGTGTTCTGCTAGGTAGTCGTGTTCAGTGGTTTGTATTTTGTATTCATTATATCATGTCGTTTTGAACGTAATCGAATTCTCAACGTTTCAGACTAAAACTCTACAAAGGATAAAATGTAATCCTCTTCTTTAAAATTACCTTTGGAAAATACCTCAATGTGGAAAATAATAGGTTAAATATTAAGAAACTCAAAATGCGTTTTACTCAAAATGCATTTATCACGCGCGCCCACATATATACACACACACGCGTATTTTTCTGAGTTGTGAGCTGCACTTGCCCTGACGGTTCGTAGAGAGGCACTGGTAAGAAATATTTTACAGTGTATATCTTACGAAGATTCTATTACACATTGAGCTTTGTAACTTAACGTCAATACAGTTCAGAGGTCGACGGTGATTTAGTTTTACCATGCTTACTAATATACCAGAGGTTCACATTTAAATTCTATCCGACGACGAACTTTCAAGGGAGATAGTAATTTTAACTTTTGCCATTCAAAATTCACCTATGCTCCTTCAAACGTAACGTTGAATATTGGAGTGGGACTAGTGGCCAGGGGCCTGGAGTTCACAGAATACTACTTCCTTTCAGCTCCAAATTGTTTCTCCTCGCATTTCCCCTCCTTATATTCTAAGACTAACTTTCTTGGGAAGGAAAATGGAGCTAAGAGATTATGACTTATAAAACAGCAGCATTCCTCAGTATAAAAACTCTAGAAAAAATGACCCATAATTTCTCTACCACGTCAAAATTTGGAGCTAGCACAAGGAACTTCAATGAGATCACACTGTGCGTGGATTCGTTTTACTCACCAAAACTGATGAAGTAAACTGTCCCCTTTCTTGAGGTATTTTCATCTGGCATAAAATATTACGAAATGCAGTATTTACATTTTTAATATTTGGAGGAAAAGCCATTATTAAGTGCTTTTATCAAACAGCTTCTACACTGAATTTCACATTAAATTTCCCGATCACATCATCTCTGTATAACTATTGGCTTCATCCAAAATTTATGTTATGAGCATCTATTTCATTAGCTGTTGTCTTTTTTATGGTATCTTTTATAATTTGTTTCTCTTTGTGTATTACTTATCCTTTTTTCAACTTTATTTTAATTTATTAAACTTTCTATTATATTTCTTTCTTATTTTGTTCTCCCATTTTTCGTTTATTTTATTTTTATTTTTTTTTTGTTTACTCGTTCAAAAATCTTAAAATCTTTCTTCTTTATTTTATTTCTAAGTCTTTTATATCTTGTTCCATCATTTTTATATTCATTTCCACTCTTTTTCTTCAAATACTTTACCATTTCTTTCGTTTCCTTTCTTTCTTTATACTTAGCATTTTCAACCCTTCTCCTCCCTTTATTATAATTTTTTTATTTTCTTTCTTCTTTCATTCACAAATTTAAGTTTCAACTTATCCCGTAAATTTCTATTTTCCTTCTTTTTCTCCTTCTCTTATACTCTATCATTCCTTATCCTTTTCCACTTTCTTTATTTCGATCGTTTATTCCTTTCCTTTCTTTCTTTCTTAAATGTTTACTCTTTGTCTGTGCTTTCCTACCATTTCTTATTTATTTTCTTTGTTTTTTCTGGGTTTCTTTTCTTTTCTTTCCCTCAATATTAAATTTCCCCCGTTGACGTAAGTACAGTGCATAATCTTTTCAGTTCTTCCGTCAAAAATCTTGGCATTCACATGGATAATAATCTGAGCTAAGACATGTAAATCACAGAAACCAGCAGAAAAATATACTCTATTATCCATGTGCTGAAAAAGATAAATGTTCATCTTCCCTCTTGTTTAAAAAAAGTCCCTTGTGCAGACGCTTGTATTGCCCTATTTTGACTATGTCGACATTTTACTGACTGACCTTTCCAGCGAGAACAAAACGAAACTTAAACGTGATCATAACTTGTGTCCAGGTCTACATTTTATAAGCAATGTTCGCAAATATGATCATATCACTCCATCCCTGGAACCAATAGGTTAGCTTAAACCAGATAAAAGAAGAAATTTACATCCACTTCTCCTTCTCTCTGAGATCTTGAACTCTTCCATTCCTTCGTACCTGTCGTCTCGCTTCACTTACCTTTCTTCCCATCATAATCTGAACACACGTTCTCGCCATGAAACAATACTAACAATACTATCCCATCGTACCTCCTCATACTCATCCTCTTTCACAATAGCCCTGCCAAGACTCTGGAATTCGCTACCTGCTAGCATCACGGACTGTCGAAATAAAATTGAATTCAAACGCAAACTTACTAGGCACTTGGTTAGTAATTGAAACTCGTTCAGACATAGCTTCTTGCAAATAATTCACTTAGTCTAGCATAAAATATTTCAATTTCCGACAATTTCATCGCTATATAATAAATTATTCTAGCTTTAGGGTAGAGTTGGGTAGTATCGGACATCGGGTAATATCAGACAGTGATGTTTTTTTAGTAGGTTAATTTACGACGCTTTCTCAACATCTTGGGTTATTTAGCGTCTTAATGATATGAAGGTGATAATGCCGGTGAAATGAGTCCGGGGTCCAGCTCCGATAGTTACCCAGCATTTTCTCATATTGGGTTGAGGGAAAATCCCGGAAAAAACCTCAACCAAGTAACTTGCCCTGACCGGGAATCAAACCCGGGCCACCTGATTTCGCTGCTAGAAACGCTAGCCGTTACTCCACATTTGTGGACACAATGAAGTTTCTTTCATCTACCACCAGATGGTAGTAGCAGTGTTCAGATGCCGCATACAGAAACGTAACCATGTCATTTAGGTACTACCATCTGGTGGTAGATGAAATATCATCACTGTCCGATATCACTTGATGTCCGATACTACCCAACTCTCCCCTAATTTGTACTTCAATAAAAAATTTTTGTTCTTAAATTCTACAATAAATTGTCTAGCCTTTATTAGTCAGATTATCATTTAGTATTTTTAATTTTAATGTAATTGAAAATGTGATATTAATTGTAATAACAATTTTAATTGTATTCTTAATATTGTAGTTGTAATCCCCTGGTAGAGGGGAAAAGAAGGCCTGATAACCTTATGTCTATCAGGTTATATAAATAAATAGTAGATCTATAATACTTTGTCTCTTTTCCCCATTTCTCTTATTTTTATTTAACTTTCTTTTAATCCTTATTTACATATCTCACTCGTAAAGGTGTCTATAAAATATGCACAACATTCACTATAAATACATGCCGAATAAGAAATACCACTGAGGCAAAATTAAACGGGATTTTCCGGAAGGTCGACTTATCTTGAACTCATGTTGGTGGAAGGTACATTAACAGTTATGAATTCATAAAAGTAGTGTTAAATGTCAGAACGATGTAAGTAATATTTCGCAGTGGCGAGTTGAGCTACCTGTCGTATTCCTGTTCCGGTTCCACGACTGCTCCTGGCGAGAACTGTACATGCGTGTCGCTTATTCGTTAACAGTCACATTCGATACATGCAAGAAAGGCACAAAGGACTACAACATCTTTTCTCTTTTCAGACTAAGTTATTGTTTTCGTTTTTGCTTTGTTATTATACGAAGTATAGGAGAAAATATTATGTAACTGCAAAATACATTAAAAATAATAAACACTACATTAAAAAATTAATTTTATATACTTAGTATGAGAGAACACATCTAAAATTTATTACATAAGAAGCTTGGTTTCTTAGTTATAGTTTTTTTATAAGATAATCTTTGAATTAGACAATTATAACAGTGTCTTTTGTACACTAGCATTATGCACCGTGTCCGAAATGAAACCTACCGATAAAGATACTAAATAATTTATTCCTTAATTATGACACACAAAAACAAATTAGGGGAAAATATTAATCAACAATAGTTTATGTCACAATCAGTAAATCTTAACAAGTCCCCCTTTAGTAGCACGACACACATCTAACCTGTATTTAATCTCTCTCTAGTCGGAGTTACAGATCTTACTGTGTCGATAATCTTTGACGTAACACTTGAAGGTTATCCACTCTGGTGTTGTAGAGACGGTCTTTTACGAATTCCCAAAGAAAAAATGTTCAATGATGTAAGATCAGAAGATCGTGGAGGCCATACAATAGGACCACCACGATCAATCCATCATTCCGAGAAATGATTGTGTAAAGTTTCAATGACTGGTCCCCAATAATGAGGGGGAGCCCCGTCTTGCTGGAAGGTGAACCTCTCTGGAATCTGAGGTGCGCAAAATTTTCAAGCATATCGAGATATACCGCGTCATTCACTGTGTTATCTATGAAGAAGAAAGGTCCGATCACTTCTGAACGGTTAATCCACACCAAACATTTAACTCTGGAGAGTTACGTTCATGTTCAAACATAACAGGAGGATTCTCATAACCCCAGATCCTGCAATTGTGGCACCATGTCGCTGAAAGTCTCCATTCTCTAGCAAATGGTTGTGCCACTGAACAATGATTTGCCTATCAGTAGCTGCAAGGCCGTATTTTTCACGAAAACTCCGCTGAACTATAATCGGAAACTTAAACTCTGCTACCCAATAACAGCATTGCACTTTTTCTTGGGGTGTGAATGGAGCCATTTTGGAAAACAATCTGTGTATACACAACAATAGGAATAAGAAGTTTGCCAATTTCACGACATCAAAATTTGTTGAATTTCTCTACATTTTAGTGCAAGCTGGCCACATGTAACTTTTATGGATGTCTAGTTAGTTCATTTCATCAGTAGGTTTCATTTCGGACACAGTGTATAGGTCTTTATTTTTAGTCAAAATCTACGATTCCTTATTTGGAAAATTCTGAACGTAAAGCTTTCTAGAGAGAGCTTCTAGGCCTCAATGAGTAAAACTTAGGGTCACGTAGCAGCTCATCCAACCCGTAATTGGCACTTGTAACCTGTCAATTGTGTGGCACTTAAACCTTAATTGGTGTTGTCACTTATAACCTTTCAATAACACATGATTTGGTACTTATGTCTTTTCAGTTTCAGTTCAACATACTATTAGAAATGTTGTTGTTTGAATAACAGTATTATTGATGTAAATGCACTGGATAGTAAACCTATTCCTAGTAATAAGGATTATTCATAATATTTTGTTTCAGTTGAGAATAAAAAATTATGCATTCTAAAATGTTTTATTTACTTTCCTTTAATATGTAACTTTGGCATTTAGTGCAATTGGCGATAGTGACATGCTCCAGTATTTTTGAAAGGTAAGTCCCACGATTCACCATGAGATTACCTGACATTCAACTTAGAGTTTGGGAAACGTTGGGTAAACAATCTGAGTAACCAGCCAGAGCAAGATCGGAACCTACGCCTGAATATAACATTTTATTAAAAAAAATAGATTTAGAGGAATTTGAAAACGTGTCTCCAAGGCAGAAATCCAATTTTCTCTGTATGAAAACACAAAGCAAATAGTTACGGAGAAGTATATTAAAGATGCATCTCACTCCATTTCCCTCAAGGTTGCGTGTATACAAGCGACATCAGTGAGTGTATCGGAACACAAAAAGTGAGCCCCGGCCTTGAAGGCAAATCAATGTTTCCTCTAAAGAAAGTGGGATTAGAAGGGAAAAGCAGAGTGTGCTATAAATTAGAATAAAGTCGTGTGTGAAAGAAGGAAGAAGATTGTAAAAGAGGTGGTGTGGAAGAACACAGCTTTGAAATAGAAATAGATGCCTCTATGCTCCCTCCTCCTGATTGGGTCTGGTTTGTCCCAATCCTTTGAACTTGGAGAGAATGAACAGCTGTTAGTGAAGTCTTGACTTAACAGTTTATAGAGAATAGGTTTTTTTTAACCTTCAATCTCTACTTTCCACTAGAGTTTATGAAAATATTCAGTTCCTCTTCAACCTGGTTTTAACAGCATTGGAAAGAAGGTCCTTTGTCATCTTTTAATCTTTCATGTGCGTGGAAGAAAGGTCACGCTTTTATACAAAGTTATTTGGAGGAAGGGAAGTTCCTCGAATAACTACTACTACCCTAAAGCAACGTGACTTGTAATTCTTTTCAGTGAGATCATGAACTTTTGTGTCTTAACCACCTATAAGCACAAGAAAAGGGGGAAAAGCTTAAAAAATTCAATAATGATGTGTACTTATGTATATCTATGCAGTAATGAGATGGCTTCTAACCAAAAGAATTAGGGTTCGACCTCCATTGGGATTCCATGAATTCATTTCGGATAATGTACGTAAAAATTAGACAATGATATCTGTCAATCGAAGAAATATTTAACTTAATATTTTTAAATATACACGGTGTGTCAGGAGGAATGAAAAATACTTCAGGATTATGTAGTTTGAGTTAACCTACATCGATTTAACCTGATATACTTATGTCCTAAGCCTAATGTTTGGGGATAAATTAATGGGAGAATAATGGAAGTCTTGTGGTTTCATGTAGGTACTATATGTACTTGACGTGTTACGCCAGATCTTTTGGACACTGAGGGTGCTATTCATAGACATTTCGCAGCACGCGCTACGAGCGTACTAAGCTAGCCCCGGCTATCCACTGGTTATTAGTACGGAATTCAAATCATATCCTATCGCTAACACTGGTTTATTAATACGAAAAACGCTGATAATCCACCGAAAGCACGCGCTAAAAATGTCTATGAATACGGCCCTGAGTATCTAAACACCAGCATAACACACACAACTGAATACATGTTCACTTGATATTTAATTCGTATATTCGCATAGTGAATAATGCAGACATGTTTTTTGTTTATGAATTTTGTGGTGGCAATGCATTGGCTGCTGTTAAGGAATACAGACGACGTTTTCCCGATCGAAATCTATTCAAAGACTATCATATGGCAAGTAGCCTAATATAACTGACATTTGTCTTGGTAAGTACGAGTAACACCACTACTGTTGAATCTGTGGCTCAAGAGCTAGCTCCAGTCTTTTATCAAGGTGGCTCACGATCGATCCCCGGCCATGAGGTGCTGGCATTTGTGATGGACAAAGCAGGCGTTATAGACGGTTTTTGTTGAAGTACTCTAGTTTCTTTCTATCATTTCACCAACACTACTCACTTTTCCCTCATTTCACCTGTCATCCGCAATAGTTACAAGTACTCATATATCCTCTCACGACACCCCACAATTGCTACATTAATCACCATTATCATCAAAGTGCTGTAGACCACTGGCGTAGCTCAGTTGGTAGCCAGTTGCAACGACCAAAAAGTTACGTCACACCATTCTGACGTCACTTGCTTAGCGACGGATGAAATCTTGCACAAAAAGTATCAATGTAATGGGTTTTATAGAAATGTGATGGGCTTGAGATAAAAAATTGAAATTTATATTGGTTTATTAGATATTTCTGCTTTTTTTTTTTTAAGAAATCACACACACACACATACATCTCTTCCCAACAACGTAGCTTATTGAAAGACTATGACTTGATAGTTGAAATGGATAATCTTTACTTAAGATCACATTTCAACAATGGAATCTGTTCAAAGAAGAGATATTTATAATTGAAATTGATTTAAAATCTATATTTAACAGTGAAATCTATTCAAAGACGAGATGAAAGTTAAAATCAGTACTCTTTACTTAAGTTGCCTTTTCAATAAGATAGCCTATTCAGAGATGATTTGTGGTCATTTCAATTGCAGTCAATGAAGTTTCCTTATCTACAACGGCACCTATTCATAGTTTATCAGCGGTGATTTTGTTTGTAATTACTCCTTTTTTCAATGAGGGTCCCTATTCAGATATGACTGGATAATATAGTTTTGGACAAACCGCAAGAAACATATCGTAGTGGACGGCAGATTCTACGTCACGTAGACGCAGGAGCTGCTATATCTTTCGAGACGGATGTGATAATTGTGGAAAGTATTGGTGGAATGACGGGGGAAAACAGGAGAACGCTGAGAGAAACCATCACAGACTTGTCTATGTCCAGCACAAATACAACTCCGCCATTGCCGAGATTCGAACTCGGGTTCGTGGTCATCCTAAGCCAGCGGTTTGCCAACTGAGCTATCGAGGCAGCAAGACGAAATAAGACTAGCTGGTATAACTACCTTCTCTCCTGTTATGTCTTCCTACTGGAAATCTCACATATCTATCTACAATCTGATCCGTTTGGGTATGGATAATATTAATTTATTATTATAAAGCTATTATTATAGTAGGAAAAATTTCTTGCTGATTGCATTATGATTAAAAAATGGGAGTTTCCATATATGACAATCAACAACGCATAATCTGAAAGGACAAATGAAAATCGTAGATAGTCAAGATGGCTACTACAAATCAACAGCGGGCACAATGTGTTCTTTCGTGTGCTAAATTTGAGAGTGTTAAAAAAGTTCAAAGGGAATTTCGATTTCGACGTGAGTTTGTGTCCAACATTTGTAGAAACAGGTCTTTTTTAGTAGGTTATTTTACGACGCTTTATCAACAGCTTAGGTTATTTAGCGTCTGAATGAGATGAAGGTGATAATGCCGGTGAAATGAGTTCGGGGTCCAGCACCGAAAGTTACCCAGCATTTGCTCATCTTAGGTTGAGGGAAAACCCCGGAAAAAACCTCAACCAGGTAACTTGCCCCGACCGGGAATCGAACCCGGGCCACCTGGTTTCGCGGCTAGACGCGCCGACCGTTACTCCACAGGTGTGGACTTAGAAACAGGTTCTGTGTTAAAAAAATGCAGGAGGTCGCACATGAAACCCAGTACGAGAAGCAGCTGTCACTTGGCTTGGCCCCCAAACTCCCCAGATCTAACCCTTCCTGACTTCTTCGTGTGGGGTTTTGTTAAAGATATTGTCTATTCACAGAAAGCCAGGAGCATTGATGATCTGAGAGTAAAACTTACTCAAGTTTTTCAACAAATCACCCCTCTTATCTTACAAAGGACATGGGCTGAATTGCATCACCGTTATGAGTTGTGCAGGGTGCGCAATAGGGGTCTGTTGAGCTCTGAGGAATCTCCCATCTTTCAGTGTTGTATGCACAAAGTTTCAACAAATAAAGGTCAGTAGTAAATGTTTTACGGTGTATTTATTTCAACCATACCCAAACGGATCACACTGTAGCATTGAGGTCGGGCTTCCACTCTTATGATGAGAAGAAGCTCGAGTTTGACTGAGTTACGAATTTCTCAAATTTTCATAAACTGTAGGGTATTGGGCTATTCCCTCAACAACGGAGGAGACATGTGTCATTGTTGTTCTACAGTATATGCATCACACTAGACAGAATGGCGTCCATGTAAGGAGGAAATAACGTGTTCCTCTCTTTCCCCTCAGCGTTTCCATGCATGACTTAACGTTCAAAATGACCTCTAGTAACCAATTATTCTATTATGTTCCTTCCTTAGTACTGCAGATTTCAATTTTTGTTATTCGGCACACAATGGCCCCTTATAGATTTTCTCTCTCTCAAAGTTATGGTCGTCGTATAAAATAAAACATGGGATAAATTACGAAGTTGTTTTGAGTGCTTGTAAAACATGTTCCATTTTACACCCTCGTATTCCTTCAACTTTTTTTACTTTTATTGCCAAGGTCATTAAGTTTGTAAGCGAGGGAAATTTTCTGCGTGAAAGGTGCCTATATATATAAGATTAGGTACCTCTCTCTACTTCCCCACCACCGCTTTTTTATGTGTTTACTAAGCCTACAGCCATATTCTGCTCAGTTTTAAACTGTCATTATATTTTATTCGAAAATCTATTATCCGGCTATTGCTTCTTTTGGAATTACGGAGTTATATTCAATAAATTTTTTTAAACAATTCTGAAAGAGGGAGAGAATACTGGTACTAAATTATACAAACTTTCCTTCCCCCATTCCACATCAAGTGGACTTTCTGCTAACTAAACTACATTCTTCACTTCTGCCCCCTCTCTGAGTCTCTCTCTCTCTCTCTCCCTCATATCAGATGTTTACACAGCTCCTTTCATTACATCCAGTTTCCTAGATTAATAATGTGTGAATTGGTTGAAAACTTGTTGTAGTTCGCAGTTCTCCCTGTAGATAGTGTTGGTATCTTGAGTGACTAAATATACTCTTGCAATTGCCCGAGGCAGTCACTGAGAACGGATTTGTCTTTTATTCTTACATTATACCTAAGGCATAAACGCACGTTGAACAAAGCTGAATTTTTTCAGATGTTTTACATCGAGAAGATTGTTGTAACCATATTTATATATCCCAAATATATTTCATTAAGATAATGACCTAATTCCAAAATTTGATGTTCACATGTCAACAGAAATTAAACATTTTGAAACACAACGAACAAAATGAGGAAGGGGGAATGAATTTTATTTTACGTAGACAGTAGACTATTGAGTAGCAAATTTTCTACCTCTATAATCTCATTATTTGCAAATTAAAACTGAAGAAACTTTTTTTGATGAAAATACTAGTAGAATACAATGATTTCAATCAAATATCACGTAAATCCAAAGCGCCATGTCGTTAGTGTTAATGTCAAAAACAAAATAGTACATCTCTTTCTGAGTTTGGTGCGGTGAATAATTTTTTACTTTTAGTTTTCTTTTATTCCTTTGTATTTCTTTTTCGCCAGTCGCAGTAGAAATTTCTTTTTGTCATCTGTAGCTGAAATTGTGATGAAATTTGTGATTATTGTGTATTTATTATTAATTTGTATTTATTATTAATGATGTTTATTATTAAATGCCATTGTTCAGTGTAATCAGTTACCACTGCCACCGAAAATTTACCCATTTGTAGTGTGAATAATACATATATACAAGGCAGAAAAGCACATCGCTTTCGTCTCTTGTGATTAGGAATCATTTTTTACTTCACATTGCACTTGTCATTTTCGCGCTTGACTTGGACATATTAAATATCTTTATCCTTTTAGCCTTCTATACTAATACAGTGCGCTATTAAAGGAAAAGGACACATAATTCCTAATACCATAGGAATAACCGAAATTAATGATTCTAGAAAGGCCAACAACAGTGCTATAGGTATCCTACAAACAAAACTCAGCTCGGACTCCTCGCGGCGCACATGCTATACCCTTCTCACTCCCCTGCAGTAGGCTTGAGAGCATGCTGGGAACGGGAGCATACGTTATCTGCGCGATACAGTCACGCCCGTTGGTTTCTGCGCACCGAGTTTTCCTTGTTGGATGCCTATACTTACATTACGGGCTTTGTGTCTTAGATTTTGATTGACAGGAACAATTCATTTATTTTATTAAAATAATTACCACATACAACTTTACATTATGTGAAAGATTATCTGATTGTCCTCAAATGAAAAATCAACAACCGTATCTTCACAAATAGACAAGATAAAACTGAACATTCGGGATGTAGTAACTATGGCCAAATAGCTTACTATAACTGTCTGTAAAATACAAAAATATTTCGTTTTATAACGTTACGTTCCTTCACAATTAACTCACAAAAATAAAAATTAAAATAATTGTTTTAAGTAGAATTAATTATTACTGTTATTCTCCTTATATTCCCTTGCTCTTCTCGAAATCTTTTCGTCCTCCTTCGCTTCTCTTTCTTCCCCTTGTAATCCTCTTATTTTCCACGTATTCCCATTGTTGTCCCTTGTCTTCTTCACTGCTTCTTGTTCTCTTTGCATTCCTCTTTTTCTTCTTGTTTTCCCTTGTTCTTCTAGTCTTCTCCTTGTCTTCGCCTACTTCTTGTCTTCCCGTTCTCCTTGTATCCCTCAGTTCTTTTTCTTGCCTTGGTTCTCCTTCTGTATCCCTTATTCTCCCTGTATTCATTCATTTTTCTTGTCTTTCCCTTGTACCCGTTGCTTTCTCTTTTTCTCAGTGTCTACCTCTTGCTCTCATTATGTTTCTTTTGTTCTACCTGTATTCCTCTTGTCCTTATATCCCCTTGTTCTCCTTGTTCCATTTCTCGCACCAACCACATGTAGTTCTACATAAAGATACGCTGCATAGTAAAGCTATGCACCAGTCGACAGGTAACGCACCCAACCGTAGTTATGTGTAAAGCTACGCACATGTCAATACTTTTATTAATGTATTTTATTAGGGCAACAATCTTACATGATTAATTTTTGGGAAACAAGTTAATATTTGGTGCCAATGTAATCGAAACTATTGTGTTTGTGAGAGTGACAAACCTATAGAATTAGGAATCCTTTACCATTTTTAAACAAAATTCTAATAAGTTACTGGATGAAGAGCTTGTTTACTTACTTACTTACAAATGGCTTTTAAGGAACACGCAGGTTCATTGCCGCCCTCACATAAGCCCGCCATCGGTCCCTATCCTGTGCAAGATTAATCCAGTCTCTATCATCATATCCCACCTCTCTCAAATCCAGTTTAATATTATCCTCCCATCTACATCTCAGCCTCCCCAAAAGTCTTATTCCCTCCGGGCTCCCAACTAACACTCTATATGCATTTCGGGATTCGCCCCTACGTGCTACATGCCCTGCCCAACAAAAACGTCCTGTATTTAATGTTCCTAATTATGTCAACTTAAGAATACAATGCGTGCAGTTCTGTTTTGTGTAACTTTCTCCATTCCTCTGTAACTTCATTCCTCTTAGCCCCAAATATTTTCTTAAGAACTTTATTCTCAAACACTCTTAACCTCTGTTCCTGTCTCAAAGTAAGAGTGCAAGTTTCACAACCATACAGAACAACCGGTAATATAACTGTTTTATAAATTCTAACTTTCACATTTTTTGACAGCAGACTAGATGACAAAAGCTTCTCAACCGAATAATAACACGAATTTCCATATTTATTCTGCGTTTAATTTCCTCCCGAGTGTCATTTATATCTGTTACTGTTGCTCTAAGATATTTGAATTTTTCCATCTCTTCGAAGGAGACATAATAATATACTTTGTCTTTTCGGGATTTATTTCCAAACCTATCGCTTTACTTGCTTCAAGTACAATTTCCGTTCTGTCTCTAATCGTTTGTGGATTTTCTCCTGACAGATTCACGTCATCCTCATAGACAAGACACACAAATAGTGTGTCCGAGAAACTCTGATTAATTTTAACATTATGTTAAGAATGTAATAGCTATTTTATGTCGTAATTGGTATAGTAACAACTGTCATGTATTTTTAAAACATAATGCGATGTACCTATATGTACGTATATTTTTGTCGAAGTTTAATCATATTCTTGTAGTAAAAATTACCTGTCTTTACATCTACATAAATAAAACTTTACAAGAATTGTTCTAAAATCTTTACTCAGCTAAAATCATGATGAGATGGGAGGGGAGGGTAGGAGAAGCCAGCGAACTTCAAGGACACAGATCATGCAAGGTGCAAGTCCGAGCGATCTGTGATAGACCCGCTTTTTCAAAGCAGACTTCGGTTCTTGCCACGCTCGACAAACTTGAACCGAACATAGAGCTTGAAATGCACGACACTAGTGTAAACACTGTCCAGAAGAACTGTACTTCTGAAATGTTTCGGATGTGAATATAATATACGTATAGGCCTATATACAGTATGAAACGTTTGCATTATTTTTGTGACTACAACCAATTTTTAAGTTTGTAGGAGAATTTCAGTGACACCCTATATCCAATATATATGTTAAAAGTGACGAAGGTAGTGAATACCGGGATCTTTAGGATGAAAAAATCGACACTCTAGCCGTTAGCTACTATTGATGCGACTATTTTCCAACCTCGTTCACAAAACCGCTGCGTACTCTAATAGTAGCTACAACAATGAACGTCTTTCTCGTAAATGTCGGTAGTGGGAGAATGGAAATATGTTTCCGATCCGTCAATAAAACCTTTTATATATGCTAGCAACTGCAGAGACCACAATACGGATTAAAA
Source organism: Periplaneta americana (assembly GCF_040183065.1). Taxonomy (NCBI): domain Eukaryota; kingdom Metazoa; phylum Arthropoda; class Insecta; order Blattodea; family Blattidae; genus Periplaneta; species Periplaneta americana. The sequence goes on along the minus strand of NC_091122.1, from coordinate 113,651,790 downwards.
TGATTGAATTTAACATCGTAATATGTGAGTTAATCCCGGATTAATTTAGTACATCCATCCGAAGCGTTGCGATGTTAAACAGACCGGGATTTATGCTAATCCACTGCAGCAGATTGGACGGATTTGTGTGTGGGAGGATGCGAGGTGGAAGGGGGAACTGCTATTGCTAATTATGAGTATGCAGTGTTGCCAACATATGAACTACAAATCTCGGGACATTTAATATCAAATTGCTCTGGTCCTGTGGCTTAATAATTATAATTTTATGCAATCCGAATGCAACAAATTTTTGTAACTGGGACGTTTTGGCAATGTATTTTTCAATATTTATAGAAATGAAAGTACTAACGTAGCTAATTGAAAAGTTAAAGCGGCCCAGCGATAGAACATCACCTAATAAATACAACGTATCCGATTTTGATTTGGGCAGGAGAGCAGAAATTAACTGTCCGTGATAGAATCTGAGGCGCATCCCTCTATGCCGTATTATCTTATGTTGTTCTGAATTGTGTCTATATGACGATCGGGCAGTGTTGCCACGACCTACTCACGAAAATCAGGAGAAAATCATCGAAAAAAACAGGAGACTACAGTAGATTAATTAAACATGAATTTCCTCTTTGTATTAAAACATCACTTACGAAATAGTGTACTGTAAGAAAGACGATACCGTTGTATTACAATATAGTACATCCCTAACCAATGACATGGAACAATTTTGCTAAATATAATTATTGTCACCTCTACTCAGCATATGTAACTAAGTCATGCAATTTTGTTTTGACACAGTAATGTCTTATTGACAATGTTTCGCATTAATGTATCAATCAGGAATTTTTCGTGTATTCACAAAATATTTTCGATACAACGTGATTTATTTTAAAGGTGATATTAAATACAGTATTCCATTACCTGCGACTATAACAGACCAAAAATTATCCTCTTTCTTGCTTTTACATAACTATCCTTTAAACTGTTCATCATTGTCCCACTCTGATTTATAATATTCTGAGAGTACTTACTTTTCTTTCTTGCTGGGACAGTTTGACTCATTTTAAAAGATCACTGTGCAAGATATGTAACACAAAAACGCCATTACCTACACTTCACTCTCTCACGGTTTCACGTGTACACAATCAGAAACAAACTTCACTACTGAATAAGTTTCGTTCTTCCTCTATTCCCCGAGTCCCTAAAACAATGAAATAACTTAATTCTGTCGTCGATTTGCAAACAAAGTGTTAGAAAATCGAACAAAATCATAACACAATTAAAATATTAAAATGTTCATGGATCCTGAATGTACGAGGTATCCTACATTGCACGAAGATTATATTTGTGTGTGTGTTTGGGTGTGTGTGTGTGTGTGTGCATCCTTTCGTGGTATGGTTTCGAACATTTGTTCTCTATCATTATTTAATTAGGTTTAGACTATCGAGTGGATTGGAGCGACCCATAACAATGAGCCACGTGTATAAAAATGGTCTTTATCTGCCGTGTGCTGATATCATAATTCGCTGCTGGACTCAGGCGAGAGGCGACTCCTTGCTTCTTGTAAGCATCATTGTGGCGACACGTTATGAGCAGGGAGACAAATGAAAACATTGTTTTATTTGTGTATAAGGTGCAAAAATAAGACATGGTGACATAATATATATGTACTAAAGTAATGAGTTGAAAATGCGGGCATAGAACTAGGTGACTGCAGCATGCCAAAAAGGCAGGAGAAATTCGGACTTTTGACAAAAAAATCAGTAGAGCAGTAGATTCAATGTAAAAACAGGAAATCTCCTGCTAAATCAGTAGGTATGGCAACACTGCGATCGGGTCCTGTTGATTTTAAATTCCCTGTGTATTTAAAAACTTAGTGAGCTCCAAGAGCCAACGGCAATCCTCCAATTTAGGGCCCTTACACACGAGCGACTTTTTGCCGCCAAGGTCGACTGCAAAAAGCAGTCCGTCTGCCGCCGACATGAGCGGTTTTTCGACGGCAGAAGCCGTCGAGATGGGCGACTCTGCAGTCAACACGGGCGGTGTGTGTCGTCGGTTCCGGCGGTAGTCGAACTGCAAAAGGTGTGTCACTTTTCACTCGTAATATAATAATGGAAAAAGTAACAGACGATGCAGACCTAGGAAAATTTTATCTGAATCTCCTGAGAGGTGTGAGAGAAGGAAAGCTAGAAACATACTGCAAGCCACCGGCGTCATTCGGCTAAGGTGCTCGCCTGTCGATCCAGAGTTTCACTCGGGTGTGGGTTCGATTCCCGCTTGGACTGATTACCTGTTTGGATTTTTTCCGAGGTTTTTCTCAACTGTAAGGCGAATGTCAGGTAATCTATGGCGAATCCTCGGTCTCATGTCGTCAAATAACATCACCAATCCTATCGACTCTAAAATATCTAGTGGTTGATACAGCGTCGTTAAATTACCACACACACTGCAGTCTAAACAGAGGAGTAATTTCTCTTTCTGACACAGATAAGCTTGACAGATCAGGGAAAGAAAGATGCTGCTAATTTTGTGAAGGAAATTACAATTACTACACCGAAACGTGTCACAAAATGAAAAGAGCGTACATGTCAGCTGTTATAAAGCCTATTCCACTATCTCCTGAGAAAGTTTTGCCTCTTGTTACAAAATAAATATTTTACCTCTAACTGCTGTACAAAGTTTGATCATAATCTGATAAATAGAAGGAAACTTATTAAATTTGTCTAAATTCACCCCTATAATGGGATAGTTTCCTTTGCACAAATATAATTGGAGCTTGTACACAAAACAAATATGTTACCCTTAACTACCATACAATTTTGATAAAAATCTGTTTCGTATGAGAAAAGGTTTTAATTTTATCTAAATTCACCCCTACAATGGGACGGCTTCTTTTACACAAGTATAATGAGAGTTTGTATACAAAACAAATATACTGCCTATAACTACTGTGCAAATTTTAATGAAAATCTGTTAGATAGGAGAAAAGTTATTAATTTCCTCTAAATGCACCTCTTTCTCTCAAACGTAACACGAGTTGCTATACAAAACAAATATACTACCTGTAACTACTGTACAAAATTTCATGAAAATCTGTTTAATAGGAGAAAAGTTAATAATACGAGTAGTTGTTAATTTTTCTATAAATTCAGCACCTATAAGGGGTAGTTTCCTTTATACAAACAAATCGGAGTTTGTATACAAAACAAATATACAACACATAACTACTGTACAACGTTTCATGAAAATCTGATAGATGAAGAAAACTTATTAATTGTTCTCTAAATACATCCCCCGTAAGTGTAGTTCCCCTTGTACCAACGTAATCAGTTTGTATACAAAACAAATATATTACCCGACACTATTGCACAAAGTTTTATGTAAATCTGTTACATATGAGAAAGTTAATAATTTTCTCTAGATGCAACACATAAGGGGTAATTTCCCTTATAAAAACGTAATCAAAGTTTGTATAAAAGACAAATATACTACGTGTAACTACTGTATAAAGTTTCATGAATATCTATTAAATAGGAGAAAAGTTATTGATTTTCTTTAAAAGCACCCTTTATAGCGGGTAGTTTCGTTTATATAAACGTAATCAGAGTTTGTATACAAAAAATGTACTACTTGTAACTACTGTACAAAGTTACATGATAATCTGTTAAATAGGAGAAAAGATATTAATTATATCCAGCTAGATGTAATGTTTTGAACCATTGCGTGTCGCCGACCTTGGCAGCTAAAAGCCGTCAGTGTGTAAGCAGAAAACGCTGCCGCCGGTCGCGGGGACCGACTGCAAGACAGCGGCTGCAGTCGGTCTGCATTCGGGGTCAGCGCTCGTGTGTAAAGCAACCGGGGTTTTCCATTTAAATACATTACGACTGCATCCCCGCGACAAGCCGCTAAGGTCAACTGCTTTTTGCAGTCGACCTTGGCGGCAAAAAGTCGCTCGTGTGTAAGGGCCCTTAGATGTTAATGATGGCTTTAAGTGGTATGTTTGTTTGACCTTTCAAGATTTAAATGTTATTGGTCTTTCTTTTTTCTTTCGTTATTCCTTTCTTTCTTTATTCATTTTTATTTCGTTTTCCTTTCTTCTTTTTTATTTCTTTTATCTATCTTTTTTTGTTTGTCTTTCTTGCTTTCTTTGTTTTCTCGTTCGATTTCCTTTTTTCCTATTTTCTCTTTATTTTTATTTCATTTCTCGTTTATCTTTCTTTCCTTCTTTCTTTTCTTTCTTCTTTTCCTTCTCTCTTCCTTTCTTTGGGAGGTTCCATTCTCCTTTCCTTCCATTTTTCTCCTTTCTTTCTTTATTTCCTTCCATCCATTACTTACCTCTTTCCTTCTTCTCTTCTTTTCTTTCTACGTTTTCTTCCTTACTATCCCTTTCTCTCTATCTTTCCTTCTTTGTTACTCAGGTTTTCCTTTCTTTCCTTCCATCATATCCTCCTTTCCTTTATTTTTTATTTTCTCCTTTCTTTCCATCCGCTCCATCGTTTCTTCTTTATTTCGTTCCTCGTTTCCTTAATCCTATTCTTCTTTACTTAGTTCCTTTCTTCTTTCCTTCTATCCTTCCTTCTTTCTTTCTTTCTTTCTTTCTTTCTTTCTTCCATTTCTTATTTCCATCACTTTTACAGTTTTCTTTTTTTCTTTCCTTCAATCTCTTTCTTCCTTCATACCTTCGTTTCTCTTCCTTCCTTTCCTTCCTTTCCTTCCTTTCCTTCCTTTCCTTCCTTTTCTTTTTCCTTCCATCCTTTTCTTCCTTTTTTCCTTCTTTTTTCTTCCTTTCGTTCCTTCCTTGTTTCCTACTTGACTTCATCCTTTCCTTTTTCCATTCATCTATTCTTATTTTCTTCTTTATTCTTTCTCTCCTTCCTTCCTTCTTCCTTTCTTCTTTTCTTCCATCCTTTCATTTCTTTTTCCTACCTTTCCTCTTTTATTCTTCCTTTCCTTGTTTCCTTCCACCTTTTTCTTCCTTATTTCCTTCTTTACATCTTTTCTTACTTTCCTTCCATCATTTTCTTCCTTTCTTTCCTTCCTTGTTTTGTTATTTCCTCCTTTTCTTTCCTTCCATCTTTTTCTCCCTTATTGCCTTCGTTTTTCTTCCTTTCCTTTTTTCCTTTCATCCTTTTTTTCTTATTACCTTCGTTTTTCTTTCTTTCTTTCCTTCCTTCTTCCTTTCCTTTTTTCTTTTCGTCCTTTTCTTCCTTATTACCTTTGTTTTTCTTCCTCCCTTTTCCTCCTTTTCACCTTCGTTTTTCTTTCTTTCTTTCCTTCCTTCTTCCTTTCCTTTCTTCCTTTCATCCTTTTCTTCCTTATTACCTTTGTTTTTCTTCCTTTCTTTTCTTCCTTTTTACCTTCGTTTTTCTTTCTTTCTTTCCTTCCTTCTTCCTTTCCTTTTTTCCTTTCGTCCTTTTCTTCCTTATTACCTTTGTGTTTCTTCCTTCCCTTTCTTCCTTCTTCCCTTCCCTTTTTCTTTTCATCCTTTCCTTTCTTTTTCCTTCCTTTCTTCTTTCCTCCTTTTATTCTTCCTTTCCTTGTTTCCTTCCATCTTTTTCTTCCTTATTTAATTCCTTTCTCCTTTTATTCCTTTCCTTCCATCATTTTCTTCCTTTCTTTCCTTCCTTGTTTCCTTGTTTCCTTTTTTTCTTTCCTTCCATCCTTTTCTTCCTTGTTACCTTCGTTTTTCTTCCTTCCTTTCCTTTTTTCCTTTCATCTTTTTCTTCCTTATTACCTTCGTTTTTCTTCCTTTTTTCTATCCTTCTTCCGTTCCTCTTTTCCTTTCATCCTTTTCTTCCTTATTACCTTCGTTTTTCTTCCTTTGTTTCCTTCCTTCTTCCTTTCCTTTTTTCGTTTCGTCCTTTTCTTCGTTATTATCTTCGTTTTTCTTCCTTTCTTTCCTTCCTTCTTCCTTTCCTTCCATCCTTTTCTACCTTATTACGTTAGTTTTTCTTCCTTTCTTTCCTTCCTTCTTCCTTTCCTTTATCCTTCCATCCTTTTCTTCCTTGTTTCCTTCTTTTTCTTCCTTTCCTTCCTTGTTTCCTTCTTGCCTTCTTCCTTTCCCTTTTCCATTCATCTTTTCTTATTTCCTTCTTCCTTTCCTTCCTTCTTTCCTTCTTCCTTGTCTCTTTTCCTTCCATCCTTTTCTTTCTTTTTCCTCACTTTCTTTTCTGTCTTCTTTCCTCCTTTCATTCTTCCTTTCTTTGGTTCCTTCCATCTTTTTCTCCCTTCTTTACTCCTTTTCTTCTTCTTTTCTTCTTTCCTTCCATCATTTTCTTCCTTATTTTCTCCTCTTTTCTTCCATTCTTTCCTTCCTTGTTTTTCTTCTTTCCTTTCCTTCTTTTCTTCCATCATTTTCTTTCTTATTTTCTTCTTATTTCTTCCTTTTCTTCTCTCCTTTCTTTCCTTCTTTCTTTGTTTCCTTCTCTCCTTATTTCCTCCTTTCTGTCTTTCTTCATTTTCTTCTTTCTTCCTTTCCTTTCTTCTTTCATTTTCCTTCTTCCAGTCTTTCATTCCTCCTTCAGTTCTTCCCTTCCTTCTTTTTTTCTTCCTTTCCTTCTTTCTTTCTTTCTTTCTTTCTTTCTTCTCTTCCTTCTCTTCTTTCGTTCTTTCTTTCTCTCTTCGTTTGTTTTACCTTCTTATATTACACAGACTTAAAATAAAATGCTGTGTAGGACACTGAAAAGAAGTTTACATTGCGAGTCTCTTTGGTCGTGTGATTAGCACGGCATAGTAGCCCTACTGTCCGTTACTCGGGAGAAGACGAGCGGAAAGAATGTGACCTTCTTGACTATCGCTGCTGATTATTATGAACATCGCTCAGATAAGCATCCCAGTAGCCAGGTTATTACTCGTACAGGAAACATGAGTAACAATGCGTATGGAAATTAAAGCTAAGTCGAACAGAAGGAGACCTAATGTTTCCGCTTACTGCAGTACAAATATTGCACGTGTTGTCGTACGTTATCTGTTCACATCCCTTCCTCCTCAGTCCGCTCTCGTCTTCTCCTGAGTCACCGACAGTACCATCCTTAAGACAATAGAGATAAGCAATGACAAAAGACAAACACCCAGTTCTAACGAAGATTTCCGTGTTTAAAAATTAATAATTTTAATTATGTGGTATAGATGAAATAATTATATAATAATTGTTGTACCGGTATTAATAAAACGCGCTGTTTCTCCACATTCCAATTTAGATCACTGTTATAATCGAAGCGCCACGGTTGTTAGTCTCCCGTACATTGGACGAAATCGTAACCTGAGCGCTACGCATTACCCTCCCTCCAGCTGGTACATCCACCCCTCATCCGGGGCATGGAGCAAACTTGCCATGCCCCGTGGCGCAAGTTGGTTGGCAAGTCTGCTGTAGACTAACTGAATACCTGAATTCCCGTAGGGATAAATGATTCAATAAACAAAAACACAGACTAACTAAATGCATAGATGACTTAGAGCAGTGATCGTCAGAACTCGCTGAAATGGGTAACGTGTAAGGAGTGTATCGCAATATGCGCCGTCGTGCAGACGGGAGAGAGAGAAAGCATACCCACCAGCAGCCACAAATGCATTCTAGTGTCTCTCTTATCCGCGGAAAAGAGACGCTAGCCCGAGGGTGCACTGTGCTGATGACCGCTGACTTAGAGGATGTATGAGTAAATAGATTAATAGCAGACTAAATTAATTGAATGACTAAATGTTTAAAGATGAAAAAGTGAATAAATAAAGAAATTTACGAAGTGAATTACAGGTAAAGAATTGTTTCCTGTATAATGAATGAGTGAAGAAATTATTTCATTAATGTATTAACCATAGAACGAGAAAACTCAATGCGTACACAAGGCAAATGAAAAATTTGAATAAAGAAACTAAAGGATGTACAAGGAAACTGAAGGATTTACAGAGGAATCTAAATGCATAAATAATGAAATTGAATAAATAAACAATATAACTAAAAAAATGAAGAGGGAAGATTAATTAACACAGAAGAACTGAATTAATGCACAAGTGACAGTGGTTGAATGAACAAGGAAACGGAATTAACACGGAAACTGAATTAATAAATGATAAAACGCACTGGATGAACGAGAAATTGCAGTCAAGAAACAAACTATATTGATGTAAAAACAAAGAATGGATGAACATGGAAACTGAATTAATATACAAGAGACAGTAGTTCAAGGAACAAGGAAACTCCGCTAATGCACAAGAGACAGTAATTAAATGAAGAAATAAATTGAATTAATGCACAAGAGACAGTAATTGAATGAACAAAGAAACTCAATTAATGCACAAGAGAATGAACGAGGTTAATGAATAAATGAACACTGACACTGAATCAATAAATGAGAAAACGCAATGGATGGACAAGAAAAGCAGTCAAAAGGAAACTAAATTAATGCACATAACAGTGATTAAATGAACAAGGAATTAAGTACGAATGCTCTGTAAATCAAAGTTCTTACCTGTGGAAATTGAGCCAATCTAAGGATCTCAGAGGCTGTAGTGCTTCGAAAGGAACTTCGCCCAACTCGTTGTAACTAAGGTCCAATGATTTGAGCACGTCCGCCATTGAGCTGAAACAAAAGAACCTTTCGTTAATAATCTGCAACATGTATGGAAAAATACACACATTTCAAAACTGTGGTACTAAATTAAACTTCTAAAATATTTTCGTACATCAATTGTCTTTGTACACCTCGGGATACAGAACAATCTTGACGCAGCTTCGTGCCAACAGGAAGATTTTACAACCTTTTTGAAAAATGTTAGAACCGTACAGTGCAATGTTAAAATCTGATTTTCGTTTCCATTATATATAGATTTGCCGCCGTCCTCGATAGTCTAATGGTTACTATGTTTGCCAAAGTTCGCGGGTTCATGGTCGGCGGACAGGAATTGCTTTCGAAGATTGATAAATTCCTTAACATGACTTCTTTCGAAGGCGAGTAAAACTGTAGGTGTAGTGTCGTAGATTTATGACATGTAAAATAACTTTGCCTGTGACGGACCTATTTTGCTCTGGGTAAAATTTATCGCCCATTACTCCACCACGATGAATTTTGACACTGAATAATCTCTACAGTTGAGAACGTTGAATAAAAATAATATTACTTCACTTCTACAGAATGACGAGCGGGAATGGGGCATTTTGAATCGATTAACGCAAAGTCATACTTGAAGTTAGTAAGATTCTGATATCGCAATAGTGTTCTTCAGGCATTGCCAATTCAATTGTCATGAGACGGAAGAGCATCGTAAATTCGAAGTAAAAACAAAGATTGTTGTCAATCTGCACAACGAGAATTTCGGCGTCATTTTCAACTTTGGCGTCATGATCCGGTTCCGCGAGCCCACGCTCTGAAGACTTGGGTTGAAAGATTTGAATCAACAGTTCTACCCTGAGCAAGAAGCATCCAGGACTAAAGCAGTCAATGCCGCCTTCCAGCTGAGTCCACAACTTTCTGCACTGCGACACGATGTCATTAGGTTTGCCTCACCGCAATGTCGACAGAATATTACCTTCAGATCTCAAATTCTACCCGTACAAGCTACAGGCCGTCCAATAATTGCAAGCCGGCGACGCCAACAGTTGAGTAACTTTTGCTGAACCGTTTTTAGCAAAATATGAAGAAGATCAATATTCATTGCTGCATTAGGACAGATTTTTGGAGAGCATTTCATACAAAAGAACGGCAACATGCACTAGCCCGCTCGATCGCCTGACCAATCAGTGTGTGATAGTTGGGAGGACTTTTAAAGAATCGTGTGTAATGTATGCTAGTCATCCTCACACCTTAAATGAACTAAAGGCTAGGATTCGTGACAACATTGCATCGATTCACATCGTGCAGCTTCAGCACAAACATAATTGTTTTTACTGGGAATCCACGATGCTCTTCCGTCCAATGCCTCATGGCAACTCACATGACAATGCCTAAGGAACAGTATGGCGGTATCACAGTCTTAACTACAAGTATGACTTTGTGTTAAACGATTCAAAATCTTTTATTCTCGCGCGCCACTCTGTACTACCACTACCACCACCACCACCATTACTACTACCACTACCACTCCTATCACTACCACCATTACCACTACCACCACTACTACTACCACTAACACTACCACCACCACCACTAACGCCATTACCTCCACCACCATCACTAACGCTACCACTACCACTACCACCACTACCGCTACCACTACTATCTCCGCCACCAGCATTAACACTACTACCACCACTACCACTACCATCACCACCTCTACCACCACCACTACTACTACCATCACTACGACTACCAACTACCACTACTTCTACTACCATTACCATTACTACTACTGTTACTACCACTACCACTACTATTACTAGCACCACCACCACCACCACTAACTTTACTATCACTACTAGTGCTGTCTGCAGAGATACCCGTTTGTGTAAAACAGGAATCTTGGGCGAGAAAGCGGGTTAAGTTTGCCTGAAGCTCATTTTATACAAGCGCAATGTCTTTTTACGTATAGCACATCTACGATATGCAATTTCCAGTTTTACTTCACTTATGAAGGAACCAATATTAGACTTTTGACGTAGAACTACGTCTCTGTCCTCATTAAGTATGGGGGAAAAACATTGGACTTTATTCTCACGTAGAAATAAGACCCCTTTATTATCCTTGTCTTACCCTTGTTCTCCTAGTATTCCCCGTTTCTTCTTGTATTCCCCTTGTTCGCCTTACATTGCCCTTTTCCTCTCTCTATTTCCTTTGTCCTCCTTTTTCACGTACTGTTCGTCAACGCATTACGTAAAGTTATGTAGCATTGTAAAGATACGCACCGTCTTTCTCCTCACTAGGGTTGGATGGTAATTTCGGAATTGGCTTATCACATTAAAATGCAAAACACCTTGATCTCCTTGTAATTTCCTTTTCTTTTGTACTTCCCTTTTCTCCTTTTCTTCCCGCTGTACCCTTATATAATCTTTGTTATGGTTTTATTCTCTTTGTTCTCCTTATATTCCCCTCGTTTTTCTTGTAACCCTCTTTTCCTCCTTGTATTTTCTTTGGTCTCTTGCACTCCATTTGTGTTCCTTGAATCCATTTTGTTCTCCGTGTACTCCACTTGTTCTCATTGTTCCGTGCGCAATTCATCGGCATTTTTACGTTGACAAATGCAACATAATAACTATATGTACCGTCTTTCTCCTCATTAGGTATGAGGGGATAACATGGGCATTGGCTATCACATAAAAGTGCAAACACATTTTCGACTTTTATTTCACTTGTTCATTTTGCCTTCCGTTTGGTTCTCCTTGCATTCGCCTTATTTATCTTGCATTTCACTTGTTCGTACATTTGTGATCCTTGAATTCCCCTTGTTCTCCCTTTACTTCCCTTGTTACCTTAGTATTCATTTTGTTTTCCTTGTCTTACGCTTGCTTTACTTGCATTCTCATTGTTCTTGTATTCTTCTTCTTTATTTATGTGATGTATTATAATAATAAATAGGCTATCATTATGTTTATTTTTATTCCACTATTATTCTTCTTCTTCTTCTTCTTCTTCTTCTTCTTCTCTTGAAGTATTAGGCCATATGGCCTGTTACGATCTCACAGTTGAATTTTCAATCCAGCGCTTTTTTGGACGACTGAGAGATCTCTTCTTGTTTGGACGATAGTGGAGCATGACTTCTGGGATTCTATCTCTACGCATGCGATGCAGATGATTTATCCAGTTGTTCCGATAATGTTTTATGTAATTAATTAAGGTTCTAGTTGTGATTCTTCCATTACATCTTCATTGCGTTTGTGATCCCATTTCATATATCCTGCTCTATATCTCATAAATTTCATTTCATTGGCCGTTATTCTGTTCTCGTCTTTCTTCCTCAATGTCCATGCCTCACTGCCGTAACAAAGTACAGGTCTCGCCAAGGTCTTGTATAGACGAATTCGAGTATGCCTTTGTACAAGGGAACGTTTTATAATGTTGTTAATTATTCCCATTGCTTTAGTGTTTAGAAATTTTCTGTGAAATGTCTACTTCATCGAAAAGAGATAATGTGTATCCGAGATATGTAAAATAATTTACTCTTTTAATATTTTTGAATCTAAACATATTTTGCTAGGCACAGGATATTTTCCGCTGAGGGCCTTAATTTTAGTTGTTTCCTACTTGATTATTATTACTATTTTTATTATTATTATTATTAATATAAATTTTTATTACGGTATTTTTCTAGAATAGAATAATCAATAATTAAGAAAAAGAAAATAAATATTATCAATAAATTACATTTTAAATGTATTGCATAGTAACATTTAATTAATCCTAATGAGTATATAAATATTATGAACGTTATAATGTGTTTACTAAAATTGAAACTTGAGAGCTGCACTTGTTAAACCATCTGTAATACTCTTTTAAACCTGCAACTCACCAAAATTTGCTCTAACTTCTGATTTTTCCAAGAAAGCAGTCAAATTCAGATAGGAAGTTCTTTGTTTAGGACAGAACCTCGTAGGAGAAGGTAGGCAATCCTCTTTTCTTCGTGTGAATAGATGTAGCAAGAGTGCAGCTGTCGGTCTCGATGGGGCCATAGCGACGAGCGGCAGGCCTCGCATCTCGGAGTAACTGCTTCAAGCCTCGTCTCATATCTCATACTTGCACTTTATTAGGCATCATCTCTTTTTCTTATCTTCTCTGACTCAATTTTGCCTTCGTGAATTTTGATTTCACTTCAACTTCCTTTTGAGTCGATGTTCTCTAAGGAGATTTTCAAGTAAAAGAGAGGGGTTCGGCCTCCGACCCATACATTGACAATGGTGAGATTGGTAGTATACGGGGCGTCTATATCACGTTTCTGCAGTTTCTGCAGAGTACAGTGAAACATCTGCTAACCGAAATAAAGGGAGCTGATTCCATTTCGGACAATAAATGCATACCTTGCTTTCAGAGCTAATAAGGTAGAAACTGGCTCAAAGCTGTGTACATAGAGCATCACGTGTATTGTTTTTAAGTTGATCCAATAGGCCTACGTTCAGTATTACAAAATCAAATATTGATTATTCACTACTTATTTAGATGAAACTCCAACATTTTCTTTTGAGTTTTTGTTCACATCTTTTTCTGTAGCAATATCACTACTGGGATGGGTTTAGTAGGCTCGCATAATGAATAGGAAATAGAACGCTTTGTTGCTCTCTCATGCATTTTCTGCACTAATTTATTGCTGTTTCAGATTCTGTTTTCCCCTTTTATTTTGTATTTGAAATTAAAAATAGCCTACAATTTAATATAAGTGTACTGTCCATCGTACGGAAATTTTGTATTTCATAAATACAGTACACAGTATAATTTCTTTATAAAAATTCAGTTATATGACTTCCACGTTTCGGTTAAACGCATTTTACTTTAGCAGAGGTTCTTTAACGAAGGTTATACTCTATATGGGAATTGTTGTCTTTTACTTTACTAGCATAGACCTACCAATCCCCTATTTTGACTATGTCATTACCGGAAAGAAACTGAAGAACTTTTGTAGTCAAAATACAGTTACATAAGAAAATTTTTCATTTAGACATTGGGAGAAAACAAAGATTATAACAGCATGTATAAATGTATAGTATATAAATAATAATAATAATAATAATAATAATAATAATAATAATAATAATAATAATAATAATAACAATAATAATAATAATAACAACGATGGAGGAGTCGAAACAGGTCTACAATGGTTTAATCCGTTATAGATTATTATTATTATTATTATTATTATTATTATTATTATTATTATTATTATTATTATTATTATTATCGAAATAATTCAAAGGATATAAAAATACAGGAAACCACACTGAAAGCAGACCAATGAAAACATATATTTGAACACATTTTCACAAAAATTACATTGAGATTGAATATTAATTACCAATCTAACAGTAGAAAGCAAAATATCTGATGTTGATCTTTTAAAGAAATAAGTTCATTTTAATTGAAACTTTCAGAGAGAGTATCGTCGTTGTTCCTGCAGTAACTCCTATGTGCAAAACGTCAATTTTTTCAGTAGGAAGAGAAAACACATTTATTCATCCTATGGCAGCCATACATAGAAGACTGTAAATTCTTACATTTTCGAAACAAAGAAATATAATTACATACAGGAGATTTTATTATTTGCTGTATCACTATTTAACCTATTTAATAGAGAAAAAATCTGAAAATCTATAAATATGTCACATAGGAGTTATTGCAGGAACAACGACGGTATAATGAAAAGCCCTTTAAATATTCGGATCTATGTATCAAATCGAAAGGCATAAATCACACACTTATCAGTATTTGGCTTTGTAATACGTGACAGTAGGCTCACATATGCTCTTATTCTCGGAGTTCACCTCCTCTGTCTGTTTTTCATGGGATTCAAAGCGGATATCCAGTATCAATCCATGTTTCGCAGATGGTCTGAAAGCGATGATGTCGATGCGTCTGCTACTGCCGTCAGTGACCAAACCAGAGACCTTCTCATAAACAGTGTAGCCACAATACCACATTGCTTGAGTCATCATGCCCCAAATGATATGATGTCTGCCGTTTTACAGGACCTCCACATATGGACAGAATCCCAGGACGTGTGCAAGAGTTTCATGCTCCCTGCTAGAATGCCTGCAAGAGGATACCGTCCTGAGATCTGCCCGGTAGGGAACGCATCGCACAAACATTGGCTGTCATTTTTATAGCTTCTCTCAATTCGGAACATTATAAGCCACGGTGATCACGAATCCATATATTTGTAGGCGTAGGCTATATTCCTTATAAAGAGAGACAGCTTTTCCTTTATGATGAAGTTTGCTCCATAAAATAGCTTCTTGTTCCCGTAACTGGCGTCGGACATTTTATTGTGCCAGGTAGGAGATTATTAGGATTAGTGTTGTGTGTCTCTAGTTGAATGCCAAGATCTCTCACGCAACTTAAGCTTCTTAATAAAAGTTCCTAATTTCATTCATATAGATGTTGCCATACTGTAAAGAATATTGCATATATTTCTGTGCTGTAACCTTGCTTCCCATGACGCACAAAAGAATCGAGTTCTTTTTTTTTAATTTTCTTCTGTGTAACTGTTTGAAACGGATAGATAAGAGCAGGATATATTGAACAGTTTAACACGGTAAATTTTTTATCAGTCTGTGGCAAAATGAGAGATAAAGGTGTTTCAGTTTTGTTTTCCTTAATACGTCAAGAGTCTGGTGGAAATCAAATATCAGTTGATCTTAAATGTTTAGACCTAAATAACGTATGCCTCCTCCAGCACCATTAGCTTGTATTTCACATTCAGGGTAAACGATCAGATTGTCTGCATGCTATACCCTTTTTATAAATGGCAAGACTGTTGATTTAGAAATGTCTATTTCGAAACAAATTTCTTCAAGCCCGCTAGTTGACCTGCTGCTTCTGTATATTTGCCTATAACGAGCATGTCGTCAGCAAAACTCATTGCAGTTAGTTTGGAATGTTCTGGAAGCAGTGAATAACCATAATGCTTAGTTATAGGTTCTTCTGATAGCTCATCTAAAATATTATTAGTGATAATATTGTATAAAGTTGGAACACTGCAAGACACCGTGGTTAATATTAATTGTTTCGATCTTTGAAATGCTACAAATTGCGTTATGTTGTTTTCTTGAAGATTCATGATTAGTTCCATTAATTTATTTGGCACACCAATAGACTCTAAAGTTCTTCTGAAAAGTTTATGTCCCACATTGTCAAATGCTTTTCGGATATCTATAAAAACCACACAGACGGACTCCTTTCTCTCTTTTGCAGACTTAAGAATATTTTCTAAGAAAGATGTATTGGCATACACACCAGGAGTATTTACAAAACTTGTCTGGTGCTCTTTAAATGTAAAAGAGTGATGAAGATCTTCGTTAAGTGCTCTCTCAATTGAATGGTTGAGAGTCATAGTGGGCCAAGCGCCATTTATTAGAAACGTAGAAAACAAGGTTTAAAGTTAAGTGAATACCATAGTTTAATGAAGATTTACATGTCATTTAGTTTTAATGTGCATACTTTATATTACTTGCTATATGTTTCATTAAATTATGGTAATCAATTTTAGCCCTTGTGTTCTTCGTTTTTAATATTTGGCGCTTGGCCCACTACGGCTCTGAGTCCTTCAGTTACTCTTCGAATAACTGAGCAAATTGTTATTTGGCGCCAATTAGTTAGTAAATGAAGTTCTTTAGCCAATGAATGCATTACAGATGGAAACTCTTAAGGTGCAATATTGTAATTTTTGTTACAATTTTTCTTCAGTGCTAAGTAGGAAAACGTTGCACGTTAAAATAAATAAAAACTGAAAAAAGAAAACAAATTAACTTAAAAGAAAAAGAGAAGAACAAGGGAAACAGATACAAAAAGCAAAGACAAACAACAAAAGGCAAAAGAGATTACTTAAAGAAAATGCAGGTAGTGGTTACGAAATACAGGAGGAAGGAATACCTGACTAAAAAGTAAAGAATAACGAGCTAACAAATAAATATACATAACAGCGGAGGTAGCGAGCGAATGCAGTCAGGAAGGTGGATGAATGCAATCGTTAGATTAAATTTCCTGGTCGTCCTATGCATTTGATTCGTTTGTGAAAGGTAAGCAAACAGGAGGTGAGCTTTGAGGATGGATGGGACAACACCATTCGACGTGCTGCAGACAGTACCCTTTGTACCCTCTTCGTGGGGGAGAAAGGGGTGGAATCAAGTCGCAGGGTAATTGAAATGTTTGCTCCCTCGCAACCGAGATCTGTTAAATGAAATCAATTCAAATTAAATCAAAGACGATGGCACAATGTACCCACTGGGGCGAGAGCTCAAGATATGCTCATAAATATCCCTGAATGAGATCCAGCCGAGATTAAGCATTCATGTAACAAGTGACTGGAGAAATATGGGATCATGTCTCTCTCGCACACGAAGGTTTCCACGGCTTCGCTTATTAATCAACTGCATTTATATGCAATTATAACTGATAGAAACGAAAGAAAACTTGTACAACATAATTATTATATGCAATTACGCTCTTTTACATGGTTAAACTTCTTATAACAATGAATAAACTGTATGCGTATACAAAACAAAAGATGTTACGGTTTTATAGAGGGTGATTCAGAATAGCAGTGAAATGATTTATTAGAATATAAGTAACTTACTTATGTCTTTTAAGGAACCCGAAGGTCCATTGCTGCCCTCACACAAGCCCGCCGCTCGTCCCTATTCTATACAAGATTATTCCAGTCTTTATCAGAATATAAGTAACACAAAATCAAGTATATTTATCTTTCTTTGCTCACTGCATTTATGCTGTAACCTAAACAATGAAGCGTCTAAGCTTTTACCTCTCTTCCAATACAAAGTTGGAATTAATATATATATATATATATATATATTTTCAATAACAATGATCTATGGTATTCCAATTGGCTTCAAACATCTACTAGCAAACTCAGGGAAATTAGAACTGCTTCCAGTTTATACTATCCAACTAAACATCTATCACGAAGGAATCAAGTTCTCATCAATCGACTACGTATTGGACATACCAAGCTCACACATGGTTATACAGAGTGTTTCAAAAATACGGGGCATAATTTCAGGTATGTATTTCCCACATGTAGACAATCAAAATAGTTCATTACAACATGTGTCCGGAAATGCTTCATTTCCGAGTTATGCCCTTCAGAACATTGAAATTCACCGGAACATTTTTCTTTCCGCAGGTCGTTGCCGTCAAAGGAGACATTAAGAGAGCACTCTGACAGTTCATTCCGAGGCGAAGGTTACATTCAGTGTTGTGTAGGTGTTAGACTGTGCGACATGTATTCAAATCAAGAGCTGGCAGAGATACACTTCATGTACAGTAAGGCGGACGGCAATGCTGTGCTGGCTCGTCGTTTGTACCAGGAGAGGTACCCACAGCGACAATGTCCATATCGGAAGACATTTGTACTTCTCCATTACCGTCTGTGCGAGTATGGAAAATTTAACTCTCCTGTTTTGGGAAGGGGACGACCAAGATCTACAACTCCAGAAGTACAGGAGGAGATTCTGGCGGCTGTGAACATGACTCCTTCTATCAGCACACGAAGGGTAGCGTTTCAAGTCAATGTTCCTCATACGACTGTCTGGAGACTGTTGAAAGAGTATCAATTGTATCCTTATCATTTGCAACGTGTACAGGCCCTGTCACCAGCAGATTACCCTGTACGAATTAGGTGCTGTCAGTGGTTCTTGCAGCAGTGTGGTGTAAATCCGAACTTTCCTGCCTTAGTATTATTTACAGATGAAACACAGTTCACACGAGATGGCATAACAAATTTCTACAATCAGCATGTATGGGCGTATGAAAACCCACGTGCAACTGTTCCATCTCATCACCAGTTGCGGTTCTCCCTCAACATGTGGGCCGGTATCATTGGTGATCGATTAGTTGGACCCCATGTACTTGTAAACAGACTTACGGGGCAGGTGTACATAAACTTCCTGGAAAACACCATACCTCATGTTTTAGAAGACACTCCACTGATCAATCGTCAACACATTCACTTCTTGCATGATGGCGCTCCTGCACACTTCAGTCGTACGGCTCGCCGGTACTTGGATCGAAGGTTTCCTGATCGATGGATAGGTAGAGGTGGCCCAATTGCTTGGCCTCTACGCTCACCTGATCTGAACCCTCTCGATTTCTACTTGTGGGGCCATTTAAAATCATAGGTTTATTCGTCTGCGGTGCCTGATTTGGAATCCCTTCGGAATCGAATTGTGGCATGTTCTGAGGACATACGCAATACTCCTGGAGTTTGGGATCGTGATCGCAGGTCAATGAGACATCGATGTGAGGTCTGTATTCAAGCAGGAGGTGGACATTTTGAACATCTTCTGTAATGACAACGACCTGCGGAAAGAAAAACGTTCCGGTGAATTTCAATGTTGTGAAGGCCATAACTCGGAAATGAAGCATTTCCGGTCACATGTTGTAATGAACTATTTTGATTGTCTACATGTGGGAAATACATACCTGAAATTATGCCCCGTATTTTTGAAACACCCTGTATACTAAAGAAGAAATCTCCTGCAGTTTGTAACGCTTGCAGTCAAAATCTTTCTATGAAGCACATCGTCCAGGACTGTCCTCCATATAATCAGTTACGACAACAATTAAAAATCTCCAACGATATAACAAGATCTCTTGGTGAACCTTCTTACTGCAATATAAAGTTTTATTAAATTAACTGGAGTATTTTATATAATTGTGTAATATTTCCTATATTGAATTAACTTGGTAAATATTATGTTATTGTTAAAATAAGTTTGCGTCGCGATATGACTTTTGTTATAAGTCAAAGCGACTATAAATTAAAATAAAAAAAATATATAGAAAAACCAAATCTTCTTTATTCATTTTTCTTAAGAGTGAAAGAGCTTTTTTTTTTTTACTTCCGTTGATTAGTGACATCACAACACTGATCGCGACTGTACACACCCACATCTTTCTTTTCCTCTTCTGAATACTTACTTACAAATGGCTTTTAAGGAACCCGGAGGTTCATTGCCGCCCTCACATAAGCCCGCCATCGGTCCCTAGCCTGTGCAAGATTAATCCAGTCTCTATCATCATATCCCACCTCCCTCAGATCCATTTTAATATTATCCTCCCAT
This sequence comes from Periplaneta americana, assembly GCF_040183065.1. Lineage (NCBI taxonomy): Eukaryota > Metazoa > Arthropoda > Insecta > Blattodea > Blattidae > Periplaneta > Periplaneta americana. The sequence goes on along the minus strand of NC_091122.1, from coordinate 113,632,085 downwards.
CTACGTCTCCGCCTCCCCGAAGGTCTTTTTCCCTCCGGTCTTCGAACTAACACTCTATATGCATTTCTGGATTCGCCCATACGTGCTACATGTCCTGCCCATCTCAAACGTCTCGATTTAATGTTCCTAATTATGTCAGGTGAAGAATACAATGCGTGCAGTTCTGCATTGTGTAACTTTCTCCATTCTCCTGTAACTTCATCCCTCTTAGCCCCAAATATTTTCCTAAGCACCTTATTCTCAAACACCCTTAACCTATGTTCCTCTCTCAGAGTGAGAGTCCAAGTTTCACAACCATACAGAACAACCGGTAATATAACTGTTTTATAAATTCTAACTTTCAGATTTTTTGACAGCAGACTGGATGATAAAATCTTCTCAACCGAATAATAACACGCATTTCCCATATTTATTCTGCGTTTAATTTCCTCCCGAGTGCCATTTATATTTGTTACTGTTGCTCCAAGATATGTGAATTTTTCCACCCCTTCGAAGGATAAATCTCAAATTTTTATATTTCCATTTCGTACAATATTCTGGTCACGAGACATAATCATATACTTTGTCCTTTCTGAATAGCTGAAAAATTCTATCGGTTAGTGTCCTGGTACGAAAAATATATGTATGACTGAATCGAAATCTTTCAGTTTTACTAAGTAAATTCAAAGAGCAACAATACGAACAATTTTCTTTCGTCTAGTACAAGAGTCAGTTCATACAATCAGGTTCTTAGCATTCAAAGCCTGTTTTCATCTCTGAAATATCTGTTTTTTGTATGCCTTTCGTGGTTCACTTTTCTCTATTAAATTAAACATGTCAGTAGTCTATGTATCGTAATCAACTAAGTCACAAGACTCTAAAACAACGCATTCTTCAATCAGAATGAGGAAAGTTACAGAACTTGTCTCAATGTTCAAGTCCCTCCCCGCCATTGAAACGAAATGGAACATCACTCAATGTTAAGAAAACTTCAAACAATTTGTACACTATTCGAAAGAGCATCCTGAAAAATTATGAAATCTCTAATATTACATCCTGCGATGCACATATGAACGAGCTAGAGAGAGTTAAAGAGGCGGGGGTGGGAGTCTCCGCCATGCAATGGGAGTCTATTACGTCTGACCTGGTGGGCGCGAGCGAGGATTGAATAAGTATGAAGCAGCATAGGGAGCGAGCAACTCTGACATGCACAGGGGAATGAATTTGTTGAAATTTAGCGTCCGCGAGATCAAACGTAATAGACTCCCATTGGATAGCGGAGACCCTCACCTCCGTCTCTTTAACTCTCTCTAGCTCCTTCATATGTTCATCGAGATTTCACCATTTTTCAGGATGCTCTTTCGAATGGTGTATAAATTGTTTGGAAGTTTTCTTAACATTGAGTGATGTGCCCTTGTCAGACATGGACGCCATCATATTGACTACAACGCTATGAACTTGTAGTGGACGCAAAGAAAAGCCTACGCAGTTGGGATATACCATTTATTCACTGAGATTGTTTTCTTTTCCCCTAAGTACTAATATCAAAGCTCTGGAATATCCCAATTAATTTGATACTTCACCGTAATTATGAAATGTAAATGGCAGGAGTACAGTCATACATGTGTCAAACGAAAAATACTCCAATAGTGTATCACTCAAGCAGTGGGTTGAAGCACACGCAACTTCAACGACTCATGGTTTCGCCAGTTAAATACCAATTACCATCAATAATAGTGAACTACTTAAAATAAAATATATATACAAATATCTTCCCAGTTTCGAATATATGTAATTTCATTTCTATGAATGTGAGGTGCATGAAAATAGCACCAATGGAAATAGAAGCTCAAAAGTTTAGTTGTGGCAACATTATGTTTGCTAGTTGTGAACACTGCTTCATAATAGCGCAAATAAACAAATTTGTTCATTGTTGAGGCGAAATAGCTGCTACAGAGGTGAGAAAAGCTTAATTTTCATGTGAACCAGTCGGTTATTAATGTGCAACGTCATTACCGAACAAAGTTTGGTGAGATTTACCTAGTGGGGCTACAATCCGTAAATCGTACGCTGATTTTAAGGCAAGATTCTTCGCAAGATGTTGCGATTTTATCCGTACCGACTACAGTTGCTGCAAGCCCTAAAACCAGAGGACAAAATGCTAAGAAGAAATTTCTGCATAAGTATGCAGACTTTAATTGAAAACAATGATGAATTTATTCGTTTCGTGGTGTTTTTTGACGAAGTCACTTCCCATCTTTCTGGTAAGGCGAATCTGGGGGTCGGAAAATCGGCGTTACGTGGAACTTGACTATAGGGTTGATGTGTGCCGCGTTACCAAGGAAGGACACATTGAACATCTTTAATTATCTTTCCATTGGTACTATTTTCATGCACCTCGGATTCATAGAACGTAAATTACATGTGTTCGAAACCGGATTAATCTTATGTGTGTTTTTTATTACTAACTGCATGCCCCATTACATAGTAATATTACATGCTTTGTAATTTCAATACATCTGTTTACAGTACCTAACATATTTACAATACACAAGAACTTTAAAAAATATGAATTCTACTGAATATACAAACGTTTTTTCTGAGATTTTGACAATTTTAAAATTTGCCGTTTTATAATAATAATGGCTAGTGTTTCAACTTATTTACTACCTACCTACTTACCTACCTACCTACGACTATAATAAACCCATCTACTAACATTCCACTCTCTACTATGAGTACATAGGGTGGTATTCATAGTAATTTCGCTAGCCCGCGCTACGAGCGTGCTAAACTAGCCCCGGCTATCGATTGGTTACTTGTACAGGATTCATATCGCTAACACTGGTTTATTAATACGAAAGACGTTAGTTCGCTGATCATCCACCGGAAGCCCGCGCTAAGAATGTCTATGAATACGGCCCTAAAATATTAGCTTAAGTTAAATTTTAAATTTATACTAATATCACTTAAATTAAAATCTGTCTTAATGTTGAAATATTATTTACCTTAATTCTAGCCTACCTACTGGAATATATGTTGCATAAATTAGAGTCTATCTTAATATTGATACATTATAATATACATGTGTTTAGCTGTAATCTTCATACATATGATATAGTATAATACCACAGTCTAGTATATACAGTCACGAAGCTCAATACATAGTAAATATACATCCATAGATAGTTGCTAGGCACTAGGATCGCTAATATTGCCTCATTACAGACAATGCTAAATAGTATCGACACAGCCTATTGTTCCTAGCACCCTCACAACTCAAGCTTCGTGACTGTATATACTAGACTGTGATGAGACTTTAATTGGAATGTGTCATGATTAATTGGCATATTATTGTAGATCATTGAAGTTTATCGCTCTGATGAATCGGACGAATATTTGCAAATACTTGCTAAATAGTTCGTCATGGGTCGCAGGCCAATCTCCGCCAATGTTTCTTATTCTTTTAATCATTTCGTTTCTTTCTTTACATAATTTTTTTTTCCACTGGTGTGTGCTTATTTATTTATTTTCAATTTTAACGGTGCATGTTTTGTTACTTTTAGTGCATATCCTAGTTTTTATATGCATACGTGCATGTATATTTGGCTGTTTTAGTGCATATGAATCCGCCATCTACTTATTAGTTTCTGTAATGACAAGAATAAAACAAATTCGTGCGAATAGTAGTTGCCAAGTAAAACAGTATTAACATTTAGAGGAAAATTATTTTTTTCTGAGAAAAATATTCATTTCGGACTAATATGGCATTATAAACTTTTGTCGTACTCACTCCAAGGAATAAACCGTTAAAATCTGCACAGTTATTTTACTTGCCACTCAATATATTACCTATTACTTCGCATCCATACTTTGGTATTTACGAAGAAACCACGTAACTTTAATTGTACATTGAAATTTATATATAAACCAAACGATTTGTTTTACGGATATGATAATGTAGGAACATTACAGGAGCGTGTGACTCATCGCTAAATCCATTGAATGCTTCATGTCCTGGCACCCACATCTGCTCCTCCGAATGGGCTGAGCCAGTATCATTACAGCCTCCACGAACTTTATGACCAGATTAAACTCAAGAACTTTCAAAGCTGCTTCTCGCGCAGAGAATATGAAAATGATCTGTATTATTGTAGCTGCTTTTGATATTTCTCTATATTGCAAAAGTCAGGGGCTGCAAAAATATTTACGGGACTACTAACCAATTCTAAAGGATAGCTTTGTGCTGCAGCCATCCAGATGGCTGGTCTATTTTGTGAAAACATAAGGACCTCAATAGCCACCTTGGTGGGTGGCTGACGGCTAGCGTTGAGACTGTCAGGAAAACGAACTAGGTTTTAATCCCCGAATGTGACGAATGTGATTGTGAACGAAGTCAAGATTGACGAGATTTTCTCTAGGTTGTCACTTTTATTTCTCATCATACCAAGAACACGACCCACATTTACTCTTTATCATCATCATCATCATCATCATCATCATCATCATCATCATCATCGAAAATACGACATTTCGGTGTGTTTTTCCTAGGGCTGACTCACCCGTCTGCCGCGACATGAGTATCATCGTATTATATCTAAAAGCAGATATGACAGTTGTGAAGTGGGGAGCTTGCGAACAGATTACTATCCCCTGGGGTTTAAACGACTCAAGACAGCTAAGGTACGGAGGACCGTCACCAGGGAATAATGTTACAGTAGAGCGTCTCATTTAGGCACAGTGAAAACCTAAACAAAGTGCAGGTAACGTGTGGAGGGAGGACGGGTCGCACGATAAACACGAGAGATGCACAAGGTTTTAGTTACAACATTTACAGTGGCGCATTAATTAAAATTATATTTTCCGAAAACACACAAAAGAAAAGAACACAAATTGCATAACGTTATTATATACACATTTTAACAGACAAGCAATTGTAACGTTGAAATAATTCAATATAACAAATCAAATTTTGCTACTTATATGATGTTGATTTCAAGCAGAATTTTTACGGCCATGAATTTCATGCTCTATATGTTTAACATAATACCACCAAATTAACAACACTATAGTATATTGGTCTGAAGTGTCAACACTATTTCCTAAACATAATTATCCCTTCTCGAAGTTCAATTTTTTTCAGGTATCCAGGTTTCGAGCAGACAACCCTTCTCGCCCCTTGATCAGTCCTCCCCCAATGCGCTGCCATCGGCGATCAGAGAATTCCATGGAACGATAATGGAAAAGAAAGCAAGATGGAATGATATTGGTGCCTAATGTGTTGATATTGAAGAAATCTGAGAAAAATCATAACAGGGACATTGTCACAAGTGTCACTATGATTTTTCAATGAAAATTTCCATGCCTGGCCGGGACTCTTGACCGGGACCATCTACATTCGAAGTGCTAGGCCACTCAACCACCGCGGGAACATAATATATACTGTAAAACAACGAATGAGTGTTGAGTACAATTAGTTTGTGTTAAAGTAAAGTAATTAGAGCGAAAAGAGATGTAAAACATCAAAGATACAAATGTCTCTGTGATTTGACTATACCTTCTTTACGATATAAGCAAACCTCCAGACAAGCTAAGTCATACGCTCAGGGTTAGAAAAACAATAATGTTGAAATGTACCAGCGCAGAGGAATCATTCATAAAGAAGTCACTGTGGAAAAGCTCACTCCTAGATTCTTGGATGCTGGGTAATTTTGTTTAACGCTAAATATCGAAGGGCGTTAAAAACTTTGTTAGAAGATGAGGATTGATTAGTCATTTGATGACTCATTTTTCAACAAAATGTCTCCACTTTTATTAATGCTTCGAACTTACAATCATCTATCAAATAAACAGGATTGAGATTTCTCGTTATCGTACAATATGTACAAGAAAAAGTTATGTACAGCAATAGTTTCATGATATGTTAAATTCTAGTTGCATGTGAGTTATAGTTATAATCAGATATCATATTAATTGGAACACATGTTCTGTAGTAGTGAATTTCTTAAATAAATAAGTAATTATTAAGCCTATTAGTCCTACTATATATAACTTATATATATAATACTGTATACTGAATTTATTAACACAGTGTTATATTTATTCTATAATTTGCCAATTACAGCTACATTTTACATTTTTGGCTATGCTATCTATACTTAACCCTTTTTAATTTATTTTTATTTGGTATTTTTCATTTATATCTATATCTGTGTCTTTTATTTAGGTAGCATCTATTTGCTTTTTATTTCATTTTTAATTTTTAATTTGTAATTACACTTGTATCTTGCATTTATTTCTGTTTTATCTCTTTTTTCATGTTATATGCAATTCTAAGTTTTTTAAACAAATCTTTACTGTCTATTGTAATTGGGGTTTTGCCCCGTTATCGAAATAAATAAATAAATAAATAAATAAATAAATAAATAAATAAATAAATAAATAAATAAATAAATAAATAAATAAATAAATAAATAAATGAATGAATGAATAAATGAATAAATAAATAAATAACTAAATAAATAAATAAATAAATTTAAAGCTAGAAGTCTACAATTTTCCACGCAAGTTACAACTTCCATTTTTACATTAAACGATTAAGGATTGGTCATATAATATAGGAGCAGTCAGATACTCCAAAATTGATGACAAGTCCCATTTTTGATCTATTGATCTCAGAACTTAAATTTCTGCATATCCTAAATATTCTCGGAAAATGGCATTCTCATTATATGTACGAACGAAAGCCAAAATCAAAGTGTATATTTCCGGCGACTTCAAATTAAAGCCACGATTGAAGTTTACTTTCGGCAAAAGTCGACTATTAATAGTAAAATGGCGACTTTGTACTGAGTGAGCAGTATCTATTGACGACCGAGAGCTACTCGATTATGAAGTGAAACTTCTTTAGACAGAGTACGAGTCGAACCTTTGCGTGTTGTTTCTATGGATTTGTGCACGTTACTATGTATCGCGTAAATAATGTTGTTGGCGTTTGAGGTTTTCTACAATTTTTCACAAATTAATGCATAAATCAGTGAAAGCGTTGCTACTGGCAAACAGGTTGTCTTGTGTGTAGTGTTGTGACGTTATTTAGTCGAAACCCGTGAATGAAATTACGTTGTTAAGAAAAATTTGCTAGAAAATATTATGATATCAAAGACTGGACGAACGAGAGCTTTTAATGAAAGAAAGCGTGCAAGTGAACCGCTGAAAATTGAACCAAAAGCGGAAAACAGTGGGCTGCAATGAGTGCAAGAATCAAGGACAAGGAAAATGGAATTTTGTAACATCTCTTGCGCTGTTTATTTACAAAGTGTTTATAGAATTTAGTGAGAGTTACCACACCGCCAACAAACAACGAATAATCTACAAGTGCAATGCTTGATCCAATTTATATTAGTGATTTAACATTGAATCATTGTTCACCAGATAACGGTTTTAAATGAAATACAAGTGTTCATCTACTATTTCAAAACTGTTAATTATTAATTTTTCTCACGTCATTCGGAACGATTAAAGAGTAGAGATTTTATATTTCATTTCAGCTGTCATAAATCAACTGTTATATTTTTTTAATTCAGAAAAGTAATTGGCTTGAAATTGTTAAAATTACCATAATTTATCGTTTCTCACTGCACAACATTTAAAAACATTTAGGCTATTACACATATAGATCTTAAGAAAATTTATTTGTCGCGAGTAGATACTACACATCCATTTTTTTCAATACAATTTTCACTGATGTACTATTAAGATATTTAAATAATATAAATAACGACTTCACTGCGTTAACAGTTTAATTATGGTATTATTGTACGTGATTGAATAGTTTCGACCTTATTTTCATCTTCTGAATCCCACTGAGTTCCAGTGCTATCTTCTGGTTTCCTGTTATGTCGGGGCGAGTTCATTATTGCAACGAAAAGGATGTGTGTTCTGAAATTCAATTGAGTGTTGAGGATGTGTTGTGGGTATGTTTTTGTGTGTCTATAAATTTTTTATCGTTCTACATTATTAAGTGTCTGGTTTTCTGGTTGAAATTCATAGACACAAAAAAACACACATCCTCAAAACTCAATTGAAATTCAGAACACACACCCTTTTCGATACAATTATGAACACACTTCACCATAACAGGAAACAAGAAGACAGCGCTGGAACTCACTAGGATTTAGAAGATGATGGAAATAACATCGAAACTAGTAAATCAAGTACAATAACACCATGATTTTAAATGTTAACTCAGTGAAGTACAGTAGTTGTTTGTTGCAGACAACTTAATATCTCATCAGCAATTATATCAATCTTGAAAGAGTGTAATCAAAAATGAATATATAATTTCATTCAAGTTTTAATTATTTCGCAACTTTACAGTTAGTATGGGAAACAATTATTATTGTTTCTCTGTAGTGGAGGGAAAAATACTAGGAAAGGAAGGAAGAGGAAGGAGAAGAAGAAAATACATCAAATACATGCTCAGTACAAGACTTAACATTTTGATAATAAATGACTAAACAGTAAGAAACCAAACCTAAACCATCTCAACCTATGAAGAGCAATAACCTATAAATAATTTAAAATAACGTAACAAGAAGGAGAAGAATGACCTAAGCGACAAGTTTCGAAGTAAAGTCATTAATACTTCCCTTGTTGAAAATCCCCGCCCCCATATCACAGATGAACACAGTTCATTTCTATCCTAGTGAGGTTCTCTTCGTTTTCTATAAACAGCGTATGCTGAAAGACACCTACTGACTTGCGGTATTGGGTGCAGCTAGACACACCATGAAAGCAAGCAGAACGATAACTTTCAATGATTATTAGAGGAGAAAATTCGCTTCGGTGCCGGGGATCGAATCCGGGTCCTTGGTTCTACGTACCAAGTGCTCTAATCATTGAGCTACGACGAAGTTCAATACATAACACCGGATCGAATCCCTCTCCTCTAGTTTTTTTCCCTTTGTGGCCTGACTCCAAGTTTGACATATATTATGTTGACATAATAGGCTATTAAGTCAACTGTCATTATACAAGGAGCGCACTCAATTGAGTGACTTGGTGGCCGGGATTCCACAGTAATATGCACTGTTGAGCGAAGAATCAGCGTAAATACTAATTTTTGGTCCTACAGACCTATATCTGTTACGGTAACAATGATATTAGAGGAGAAAAATTAGCTCCGGCGCCGAGGATCGAACCCGGGTCCTTGGTTCTACATACCAAGAGCTCTAATCACTGAGCTACGCCGAATTACAATCCACACCACCGGATCGAATCCCTCTCCTCTAGTGTTTTTCCCTTTGTGGCCTGACTCCAAGTTCGACATATATGTTGACATATATTAAGTCAACTAAGATTATACAAAGAGCGCACTCAATTAAGTGACTTGGTGGCCGGGATTCCACAGTAATATGTTGAGCGAAGAATCTAGGGTAAATATTAATTTTTGGTCCTACAGAATATATCTGTTATGGTAACAATATTTATTAGAGGAGAAAAATTCCTTCCGGCGCCGGGGATCGAACCCAGGTCCTTGGTTCTACGTACCAAGTGCTCTAGTCACTGAGTTACGTCGAGGTTCAATCCACAGCACCGGATCGAATCTCTCTCCTCTAGTGTTTTTCCCTTTGTGGCCTGACTCCAAGTTCGACATATATGTTGACATATATTAAGTCAACTGCCATTATACAAAGAGCGCACTCAATTGAGTGAATTAGTGGTCGGGATTCCATATTAATATGTACTGTTGGGCGAATAATCTACGTAAATATTAATTATTGGTCCTACAGAATATATGTTATAATAATAATTCTTATATTAGAAGAGAAAAATTCGCTCCGGCGCCGGGGATAGAACCCGGGTCCTTGGTTCTACATACCAAGTGCTCTAATCACTGAGCTACGCGAAAGCTCAATCCACAGCACCGGATCGGATCCCTCTCCTCTAGTGTTTTTCCCTTTGTGGCCTGACTCCAAGTTCGACATATATGTTGACATATATTAGTCAACTGCCATCATACAAAGAGCGCACTCAATTGAGTAACTTGGTGGCCGGGATTCCACATTAATATGCACTGTTGAGCGAAGAATCTACGTAAAGATTAATTTTTGGTCCTACAGAACATATTATTGTTACCTTAACAGATGTATTGTGTTGGACCAAAATTAATCTTTGCGTAAATAACTTTCAATCTACAATTCTGAAGTTCCTTTTACGAAATAACTGGCATTTGAAAGGCTAAATTCGTGCTGGATACGTTCAGCATGTATAACACAATACAATCTTCGAAACCGGAAAACATTTTCAAGTCAACTTGACGCTAGATGCAACATTGGAACGCAGCCCGCAGTACTTCTCGTTAGCAAGCTCCCGTGTTCCCGAGCTGTGCGGGCAGGCAGCATTCCTAGGAGAAGCGATAATGCGATTATTCCTCGCATCCTCTGTCTTCTTGGGTATGCAGAACAAAGACGGGCACGCAGGTAGCGTCGGCAGCATTCATGAGGGCGGCGACTCCACGGTGAAGTAGGCGCGACGCGTAATTGGGTTGTGTATCCGTGACAGTTTAACTAAAGCAATGAAGTATACAAGTGAAATGCGAAAGTCTATGCGTGTCCCATCTCACAAGACACTTGCAGAGACTTCACGTCACATGTAATGTAAATTCACTTATGACACATAAGACGCTCTGTCACCAAGTTTATTAATCCGATTGTACCGCAATTCCGAATCTTAGCAACTTATTAACACAATAAAACAGACTACTATTTCAACTGTGTATAATAAATCAGGAGTCTTGCATTGTGATAAAGTCTGGTTCACAATAAATCGGTAACAGAAACAACAAGAACAGAGAAATTGCCAAAATAAACACATTTAAGTGTGAGAATTCACAATTAACGAGAAGCTTGCCGAAGCCCGGGAACGGGAACGTGAAGGTTAGTTAAATTTTCATTTTGCCCTTCTCGTTTCCGATCACAGCCTACTAGATTCATTATGTTGTTATAAATTTCAGTATATCAAGGAGGCCGTGACATAATTTCTTCTCCCTCTATTGCTTGTACAGCTAACCCAGAAATTCAGAAGAATCATTTCAATATATGCTGCGTGTATATGTGAACAGACCACCACGTGAATTGAATTCTGAAATATTCAGTGCCATAAATTTTGAACTTGGTTAAGCTGTGTTCATGTTGGCTGGCTTGTATACTTATGAGAGAATGCCACTGGTCAGTTATACACAAATAACATCTGAATGCGTAATATCAACTTTACAGTACATATCGTTATTGATATACATATCGATATATGCATAATCGTTTCCGTTCTCGGTTTTTGTGAATAAAAAATCTTCATGTACAAGTTCTCCGCTTCCCATTCTCGTTCTGGTTCTCGTTCCCGGATTATTGTGGAGCAGTCTTAAAAGAAGCCAATTCCTCCAGCTTAAATAGAGTGACTGCACCCATGATTGACAATTGAAGCTGACAATTGAAGAGCTTCTTCCCAAAACGAGTTAAGTCCATTTTCAGTATTTTGACAGGAAGAATCAAAATTATGGATACGTTACAAAAGATCCCTGACCTCATCCGAATACTCGAAGTATAGACTAATCACTAACATACTCTTAGTGAAGAGCTCGTCATTGCTACATGATTTGTTTTATTTGGTTGTACAGTGTACAGAGTCTATCGAGTCTATCGAAAAATTAACTATTTTGGATAATTTTTTGAAATGATGTTCATCCTCACGAGAAAGAACCCTTCCTCTCCCCTCGCCGCCAGAACTATTAAACGAAATAATGGTTAGTGTTTTAAATCTTTATTAAAACATATAAATGTAAAAACAGTTTCAATCGTTGACAAATTATGGTGTACAATTTCCAAAATGTCTTCCGTTCTGCTGAATGCACAAATATAAGCGACGTATCAACTCTTCATGGATTGTGGTAAGCATGTCCGGCATAACCATTTGTATCGTGTGTTCAATTCGTTCCACTAATTCAGGAATGGTGTGTGGCTTAGTCGCATAGACACGATCCTTGATGCATCCCCAGAAAAAGAAATCCATGGGAGTCAAATCAGGTGATCGCGGAGGCCTACGAATTGGGCCTGTGTGACCGATACACCTGCTTGGAAACACTTAGTTTACGGAATAAACGCTTAATTTGAGCTCCACTGTTTCCAAGATCAAACCAAGCAGCAATTTTTCTCTTCTGCAATAACGTTAAGCAGCTGCGTGGCATTTTATCATTCCAGTCTATCACAACAATGTATTTAGGCAGGGCTGTGTGCTATTATCCTTGGCGTATAAAAGGCCATGCTCCAGGTCATTTTAAGTTGGTTTCAAATGCACATTACACATGGATAAGTAGCTTCCTCTGGCGGTGGGGGAGGGGGTGTTTTGTTTCCAAATCGACTGTACGGCAACGGGAAGAGTTGTTTCTCGCGGGGATGAACATCGTTTCAAAAAATTATCCAAAATAGTTGATTTTTCGATAGAATGGTTACTTATGAAAGACTCTGTATAAGTTAAATTATTCCATTTATGTACGGTATATTTTTCGAACACTAAATAGAGTGCACCGGAAGTAATGTTATTAATTTCAAGGGGTTATGCTTTGAGTTATTTAAAACAAAAAAGTTTATTACAATTTTACTCCTTTGTACTTCTTTTTCAAGAAAACAATTGTTTTTATATGAAATATTTCATAGCGTATTTTTGGAAAGCTATTGAATTAATTCCCAATATGCTCAGTCAGTTTAAGAGAGCAGTGTATTATGACAATAAATGTTCGAAAGAATTTCAGTTTTGTTCTAAATGTGCCGAAATTTGGTCCAAACTAAGAAAAGTTTCCGTTCCGCAAAGGAATTTTAAACTCTGCTGCACTCTAACAAGGAATGTGTGAGACAACCAGAATAGGAACATAACACAATAATTGCTTTTAAATATGGCTCGGGAAATTTGATTTCTTGTATGTAAATTTACCGATTACTACTTTAAAAATTAAAGTGAGAGGTAACTATTTCTAAATGGCAGAAGAAAATGCTCGTAATACGGCGAAAGAAGATTTTTAAAATCATTAATTACATCTGTATAATGCAAAATATGCTTTCCTTACAGGCTGTGGTCACCGAATATGCAATTAAAATTGAGTCGAAGAGTTTGCAAATAAAATTGTTTGTACATCAGCATTATAAACAGTCTTTATCGTTAGTGACAATTGTGCTTAATATGCCACATTATCGTGCTAGTGCCGTAAAATATTACCACGACAACTCAAATTTCATGAATTCTATTAAGAAGGCATAACTTGTATTATAAAGTTAACATTATGAAACGATTTGCCTGTGCTATAATATTTAACATATCAAATTTGTCACAGCAAATTCTTTTTCCATAGACTATGACATCAAACTACACATCATAACAAATCTGATATTATTTCTTTATTAATATTCTTTTATAATACTGTCGTATGAAACTCACTTACAATGCTATACAATTATTACATTATATGTACAGTGTACACTTGTTTCATAATGTTACTATTTTAATTTTTTTCGTTACTTCAACGTGAAATAAGCATAATATTGTATTTTTATTTTCTCCTTCATAGCTTTAAATGTTTTAAAATGTTGCTTTTTATAACGTGAAAAATGCATCATTATTGTTCACGATTTCTAGAATATTCAATTGAAATGGGAGTGTAGAAAAATTTCTTAATCTTATCCATTTAGTTTGAAAGAAGCTTGTATTATTGGCTGTGTTCTCCCAACATTTAATTAAAATTAGGTTGTAGAGTTTATTTTAAATTGTCCAAGATTTTGTTTAACTTGAAACAAACAGTGTAGTTCATACTCCGTTATCTAACAAAGTTTTAACACAAAAATAAAACGGTATAACATCTGTAATTTTTCTTAAAGAGTTTAAATGCAATGCACAAGATATGATGGCGGGTTTTTTCAGAGCAACGTAACTTAATGTGTTACTCCTAGCTGGTTACAGGGCTCAGCGTTGCAAGTTCTCATAATTCATATATTTTAAAATGCACGTTTTTCCCGAAAACTGTCCGAAATATAGCTAAATAGTATTGACTTTTTTGTTGCCCTTTACTCAAGGAATCACCCAAGATAATCATTGACATTACTTACGGTTCACTCAATATAGGGTCATTCACGAGGATTTACCGTCCTTTACGTTGTTTATTTCTGAAGACATTTTGAGCAAAAAATGTCATATAAACATAGTTTCTATTCTCAATATTTTCAGAATTACACTAATTTAAAGTCGTTTGTAAAATACGTTTTTTTTCTTTAGTTTGAAGATAAAAGAATAATACAAATAGAGAATGAACCATATAGAAGTATCATTCCTTTAATTGGCAAGTATTATGAAGCGTAAAAATTTGCTATGAACTCCTTAGTTGCTTCGTACATACATCTTTTTCTATTTTTAACTAGAAAATTACATTATTCTTACGCTCTTATCACAGCAATTATTACAAATCACACCACTTCCACCGACTTAATTATTTGCAGTTAAATTTTGCATCCTAATTTACAGTCTTGGAGAGTTTACGACACATTTTAAAAAATGTCTCCGTCCGCTTGAGTACACTTGGCCACACACTTGTGAACGGAACTCGTCGCACTACGTAACTGCATACGGCCATCTTTGAATACCGTGGCGCTCCGCTGGCTGCTGACTGCACGCTGACCAAGATCACGCGTTCACAGCAATGCGTTCCAATAACGAAAAGTAACTCTGTAAATATTGAGAATAGGGCTCATATTTATATGACATTTTTTGCTCAAAATGTCTTCGGAAATAAGCTCCGTATACAGAAAATTCACTATAAACAGCATGACTAAGAAACTGAAATATCTGTCATTCGTAATGAGAAGTACGTTTCCTATTTTTCTGTTTTCCTTCTCATTATGGAAGAAAAGTTTACAATATTAACACACGTGTAGGGGATCGAATACTGTTTCGCTAACACTATAGTATACTTCAAGTTATAGCCCTTACTTACATGCATATCCTACTTAGATTTAAAGGAAGTGGGCTGGAAGAGGCCTAAATGTTTTGTGAACGTGGGAACAAAGGTTTCGATAATTAGTAAACGTCTGGATCAATATACAAAATTCATGAAGTTCAGTAGCCTACATGTATGCGGCTGTATGTCTTTTAGGAACGTGTTGCATGTTGTTATTTTTATCATCTGTCCATCCATTAGCTACCAAATGATAATATATTTAATTCCCGCGTAGCAATTATATCCTAATTACTTCATCTAGGGAATAAACATATAGCTTTGTAAGGTAGGAATTGCAGATGACAGAATATGATACCGTGGCGTGCTGTAATTGGAATGGACTCACAACTGGGGTGTTATTACACAGACATTACGACTCCTTGTGCATGGCTAATGTTACACGACAACTGAAGGCACAAATACAATTACTTATGTACGGAGTATAGTGGAAAAAGTAAACAATGATTATTATTGTAGGGTAAAAGTCTCTATTATTAACATTATCAGAATGGTTTTGATATTATGTGAAATATATTCTTGATTTTTTTTTATCATTTGTGTCACTTATTTTCGAGCCTAATATCAAATCGATTTAAAAAATGCTTAGCGCTCGTGTTTTAGTCATTGAAAACAATCTGTTAATTATGTAATGTTTTTACAGTTTATATCAAAACAAAACGTATTCATGAATAATAAGTTAATTTAAGCCGTATAGGCCTACAATATTGTGATGTAATTCATCACATACACACAGGCTACATGAAATACATATGCAGATGAATTTTAATGAAAGGAGATTATTTGGAAAATGTATTACGAATATTAAACATTGTAGCGTTTTCGGATTGATTGTTATACTAAATTATTTTTAAACAAGTTATATTTTAGGCAATATCGTGTTGGATATAATGACTGATCACATTTTTTGTAAACACCTCTTATTATTTCGTGTCTTGAAATACCTAAGAGGCAATTAATTATCTTCGAAATTAAATTGTCAACAGTAACCTCACAAGAGATTTTGATTTATCTAGAGAAAATCAAAACTCGAGTGGGATTTAATTGACTATTACACGATTAGAAGAAAGTATATAAAGATTAGAAGAAATAAAGTACTCTAATGCAATAAAATATTAATTGACTTACTAAAATTCAATTTCACTAATGTTAACGTCACCAAAACGTTTGAACGGAACAGCCATTTTCAGTCGACTATCCTTGCGAGAAACAAATGACGATCGCAAAGCATGTTTTATAGTACCGTAAAGAATTTTCAGTTTGAAATGTTGGCAAACAAAGAAACAATTAGTAGGGAGGTGATAAAAACAGAAGTATATAAAGATTAGAATAAATAAAGTACTCTAATACAATAACATAAATAGATCTATCAATTGACTTACTACATTTCTATTTCACTAATGTTACCTTCGCCATAACGTTTGAACGGAGGCGCCATTTTCAGCTGACTATGCGGGAAACAAATGACATCGCAAAGCATGTTTTATAGTACCGTAAGTAATTTGCAGTTTGAAATGTTGGAAAACAAAGAAACAAATGCTAGGGAAGTGATAAAATTAAACAAATGCTACGGAAGTGATAAAATAAAAAAATGCAAGGGAAGTGATAAAATTGTCCGATAAGCAGCCATGATTGGTTGAAAGACGTCCTTTTGTACCGTTTTATTGATAAAAAGTAGTACAAGTGTAATAGTCACAATAAAACTAATGATTGTGAATTGTGGAAATGTTTTGGAATAAAATTAGTTTATTATCATAACTTTAGTTTGTTTCTGATTCTAACTTAAATTTAATTTTAAGATAAATCCAGTACCTGTTTTTCGTTATTGAAAAGAAAAACTATCCCTTACGTAATTGTGTATACCTTTCAAAGTTTAAATTTGTCTAAAATTTATTCATGTGCCTATAGTAAGTTTACTTACGTAATAATTTTGAAGAAATTTATGCTTTACATATGAGGCCTTTACGCATATAATTTCAAAGAAAGAAAAATTATTAATTTAATTACAGAATATTATTAGGCGGTTTAGAATTCATTACTTGCATTTTTAGACTACTTGCAATTTTTTAGTGTAACTTATAGTGTCTTAAGATGTTATAGAATAATATTTTAAGATAGAATATTCCGGTAATGTTTCGTGAATGTTAGTAGTAAAGTTTGTTGTTTGCTGTTAAGTGCTTACGTTCTCTCAGTCTTATGTCCTGTCCTAGTTGACTTTCTTGGTCCTTTTGTTCACAAAAATGACGAGATTGTGTTTAAGGACAGAACTTCAGATTCTTAAAATAACGCTTTGAGTACGTCTGCACATTCAATGTTTGCTTTTGTTGACAGAATAGCTATTGAAATAAAATCGACGACATATTGTTCTGAAACTAACTATTATATTATTATTATTATTATTATTATTATTATTATTATTATTATTATTATTATTATTATTATTACTATTATTATTATTATTATTATTATTATTATCCTCCCACGTAGATGGGAGGATAATATTAAAATGGATTTGAGGGAGGTGGGGTATGATGATAGAGACTGGATTAATCTTGCACAGGATAGGGACCGCTGGCGGGCTTATGTGAGGGCGGCAATGAACCTTCGGTTTCCTTAAAAGCCATTTGTAAGTAAGTAAGTATTATTATTATTATTATTATTACTATTATTATTATTATTATTATTATTATTATTATTATTATCATTATTATTATACCTATGTTTTGTATATAATACATTAGCAACACTTTCCTGTGTCCAAAACTATACTCTTATCTTCTTTCTCCAGCCTTCTCCAACTTTCCATTCCCGTTCTTGTAATCCTTTTTCATAAATAGCTTTCTTGATTTCCTTCAGCCACGCATTTCGAGGTCCACCTCTTTCTCTTCTTCCATACGGAATCCAATATACTATTCACTTTGACAACCTTTCATCTCCTATCCGTTTCATGTGTCCTTATCACTCCAATTGTTTGATTTGTACATAATTCGAAATTGACTTCTCCATATTATTTTTTTATCTAATCATCTCATTTCTCATTCTTTCACATCTAGAATGTCTGGCTGAATATTTCAAAAATTCAATTTCCCTTGATTATAATATTTTGAGTATTATTTGACCATATTGTTCCCTTAAACTTCGATGTAAAAGGAAATTATATTAAACTTCTTCGTTCAGTGGATCACGTTGTGCCATCTGCATAAGTCTAGTAAGTTATACTGGTTGCATTCTACAGAGAGTTTCAAAATTCGTATTACAAACTTCTAGGGGTTGTAGCGGGGACTAAGTAGATAAATTTGAATTTTGAATTAATCTTTGTAGATTATCCATTAAGTCGTATTATGATGAACGAGTAATGTGGTTTTAATATTTCCGTCTCCGACACAGAGAATTTACAATTTCGACCCTACTGCATATTACTTCAGTTTTAAATAATTATAATATGTGCTTTTAACATACATCTCTACGTCAATTCAACTATTTGTGAAGCTATTTATGACCAGTAACTTATTACTATATTCGTCATATATTAGTAATTCATCCTTGACAACATACAGAGATCGTCTACGACAGTATGAGATTAAAACACGACACTACTCATCACAATGATGTACACTTATAATAACTTGATGTTTAGTCACCATACATTTGCATGTCGTTATAATAATATTTTATCTTTACAACATATTTGTTAAATATTAAGCAGTGATCATAACACTTATAACATTTGATATTCACTTACCATACAACCGCAATTCTTTACAATAATATTTTTCTTCACATATTTGCTAATAAGTGATCATACCGTAGTATTACTTACTTAAATTTGTGTAAACTACATTCATCTTGTATTTCTAAACCTCCTAGTGATCCGTAACATTTCTACTTACGCCTAAACACCAATTCAGAAGCATATTAGTTATCCATGACCCTATATACTTTCATTGATTTGCAAATTTTTTCATGATATTCTTTGTTAAAATATGCACATTTAATTAGGCGTCCTATTGTTAAATAAGTGTCCACCTACGAGTCTTCATATAATAACAATATGGCTTATCGATCCCACACAATAGCCCGCTCGTGATCTCTATCTGTAATGGACGATCACAGTATGATATTAAATATGCATATTTCTTATACTTATTGATTGATCTTGTTGCTGTACTTCTAGTTAGATTTTAAAAAGTGTTTTAATTGCCTTTTTTTTAATTTTAAGTTTGTATTGGTATAATTAGTCACATGTATTATGTAATTTTGATATACATTGTGTACAGATATCTATATTGCCTGATGATGCCCACACAGTGCGAAAACATTCACAAAATAATTAAAATATGTTAACAAAAATATTTTTTTGGGTTGACATTAGATATAAATAAGCCAAGACGGAAACATTAAAACCACATTACTCGTTCATTTTAAGTAGATAAAGTTTCGATTGGGTACCCATGTCCGGAAATATATTGTTTCGATCCAAAATAAGTTTCGAGATCGATTCGATTTAAAATCTCCAGCTTCACGGTACGCAAACAAAACGGGTTGAGGGCGACTTCTGCAGTCCCCTGATATCGTGTGTCTTCTGTTTACAGTCAGTCATTGAGCAGTACAGGACGAGACAGCAGTCCCCTGATATCGTGTGTCTTCTGAATTACAACTGATGTGAAAGCCGACTCCGTAGAACTGATTGTAAACAGAAGACACGATATCAGGGGACTGCAGAAGTCGCCCTCAGCCCATTTTGTTTGCGTATCGTGAAGAGGGAGATTTTAAATCGATTCGATCTTCAAACTTATTTTGCATCGAAGCGATACATTTCCGGATATGGGTTCCTAATTAAAACTATATCTACTTAGTTCCCTCTACAACTCCTAGAAGTTTGTAGTATGAATTATGAAACAGCCTGTATAACTACTCATATGTAATGAAAATATAGACGAACCTCGGCAGTGAAAGTTCATGGAATTATGCAAAAAAGCTTCATACAATAATTCTTGGTACATAAAATTAGATTCATTGTAAACAAGGCAGTTATGAGGTAGATTTTCAGTTGATATATCAATTTCCTCTCCAATTCTCATTACTGAATTGTTCTACTATTGATAAATTATTAGTCCATCCATCAATTCCCACAATACTTCTGTTTTTATCACTTGCGATTTCATACTCAAACACGTCACCTTCATGGACTTCCGTGGTTCTTGCCTCGTAGAATGCCAGTCGTAAACATTTTATGAAGTTCGTATAATGAGGAAGATAATACGGTGCAGTAGTTGCACCGGAAATTAAAGTTTCGGATTATGAAGAACAGTTTATGTGACGACATGTAGTGCACAGGAAGTCTCTCCGAACAACGTTGCCTAAACTAAAATTTTTTTTTTGGAATCTCTGGAACTTGTAGTCAAGTTTTCGTGTGTGAAAGCCATCGTTCTATTATTCAACTTACGTTACGACTTCAACAGTTTAAAATATATGTTGTTTGGTGGTTGCTGATTATCCAGGTACGTTTGTTTAAAGTCTCCTGGACTCACAAGCAAAAATTCTCATGGGGGCAGATAAAAAGTTAATTTTTTCTTCCACCATGTTAATAGTGTCAAAATAAGTGCTTACGCAAATTTTGGCCACTCGAATGCAATTAAGAGAGCCGTAAAAAATAAGTTTCCGCTGAGTAGTTTACAGAACGAAAACACAATTTCATGAAAATATGTATTAGAACACAAAACAGGAATTGTTGAGCCATTTTTAAACATATTCTCCACCGGAATTGAGACATTTCTAATGCCGTGGGATCAACGACAATATATTCTGCAGTCTGAGCCAATGGAAATAACACCAATGGAAAACTGACATGAAGCTGATGAGACGAAATTAAAAATGTAGATGATAAAAGTGATGATGTCGATGCCGAAACTGGCTATCTGTGATTAGAGTATGCATTTTCCATCCACGCGGTCAGCGGTTCGATTCTAGGCGTGGACAATGAAATAGATTTATTTTCCGTCCACGGACTGGGTATTTGTACCTTGTCATGTGCTGTGCTGTCTTGTCTCAGCGTTGGCTCTGTGCCACGCTTACCACATGTCCAGGGAGACCCGAAATGTGGGCCTGTGAATTGTTAGTCCACAGATATATAGAGTGAAAGGGTATAACTGCATTAATTTCAAATAGTAATAGATGATAATAAAATTATTAGATAAGTTCGAATAATCGTTTGTCTATCTATATAGGTTATGAAAAAAATCGAGTTCCTATTGAGAAATTGGAAGTGGATATGTTGCAACAGTGCAATATTTCATTATCTAGGTAGGTTTACTCACGATTTTGGCATTGTCCTTAATTGACTTAAGCTTTAGAATTCTATGAAAAGACTGGCATGAGACTTACTACTACTGAGATACAACGTAAGAATGCAGATAAATAGTCACTTGCGAAGCAACCGTTACAGTAAGTGCAGCGATGCCAGATTTCCCTGAAATCTCTCGTCACACTATAAATGTATTTTTAATCACTTCATTTCATATCGTATTACAGAAATGAAGCGTTTCTCGAAAAATTGGCAAAGGAATAATTTTTTCGGTTTGTTCTTCGCGTTGATATCTCACCACTCATACGCCTCAATACCCAATAGTTTTATAATAAATGGGATTCAAACTTCAGACACAATTTTTTTTTCGGCTAAACCGTTATTCAAATACCAAAATGACATTTCACTTTTTGGTTACTTACAACCTAAAGGTTATTAAAATTAGTGCAGTTATAACCTTCTTACTCTGTACACCCTACCCGAAATCACATTGAATTTTAAATAGGTATGAAAGGAGGTATTAAAATACGAAGAAATAAAGCATGATGATGATGATGATGATGATGATGATGATGATGATGATGATGTCATACTTTAATTTATGTTGTCGGGAATAGTTGCGATTTCTAGTTTCCGTAAAATTTTTCGATTTTAGAAACTGTACCCAGCCAAGAGTTTTGTGAAATCCATTCAATCAAGTGTTTGTGACTAGTTGCAGGAAATGGGACCTAAAGTCTATTTTTTTTTTTTTTTGTGGTTTCAAAAAGAGGATGAAATGCTGAGCATTTTATAAAAAAAATCATGGTTCTAGGTGCTATAGTTTTTAATATATTACTCATTTGAATATTAATATTACATTAAGTACTTTTTGAGAAAAATGTAATTAAAGTTTTCACTTGTTTTCTTAGCAACTATAAGAAAGATTTAGGTATTTAAGAAGCACTGTGTAAAACTACGTCCTAGTTTAGTATGTAAAAAAGCCTACAGGTAGTGCAAGATGTCAAAACATAGAAATGCAATTTTTACACCGCAAACTCGTTATTTTGTTGTCCTGTAAAATTTCCTTTCACGACTTTAGGTCTCTTTTCGCGCAACCGGTCACATTTATAGCCTTAATGGGTCTTTATTTCCGAAAAAGTTTAAATTTCTCTTCCATAATTCCGAAGATTGACACACAAATCGCCGCAGTTTCAATGTGACTGCAGTAAGTCGCATTTTGAATGTATTTACTCCCCCCCCCTTGACAATTATTGAAGTCAGCTCTACAGCAAACTAAACCTGGAAGCCGGATTTTCATTCACGTTTTGTTCTCCGCGGGGCTGATGTTTCCCACACTGACACTATATCGCGTCGAAAGACAAGGAGTGGGGGCGGACAGGGTGACACTTCCTTGCCTTGATTAATTGTCCGAATTCAGAGCACAGTCGTACCAACCTGACAAACGTCACCTGCTAGACGCCGATTAATTTGAATATGTCGGGCAGCTATCGGCTTACTTATTGATCCGCGGACTAAATTCACCCGCCAGTAAATCACTTTGCCACCTCGCGGACACTTCACGGAGACTTGTCTTTCATGTGGTAGCGCTACAACCATGGAAACTACTCGCAATCGTAAAATAAATAGCCTAGTACTTGTGTCAGTGTTGTAATATTTAACGATAAGTCGCTAAATCTAGGGAACTTTGAATCAGTCTCGGCGACAAATTTTGTAAAATACGATTAGCGATTTCTCTGTTGATTTTTATTATATTCTTCCATTGTCTTTTTCCTTCCTTTTCAGTTAAAACATTCAACTGAAGTCGTGCACTTAGTTTTAGAATACGCATGGGTGCATGACTAGTAGTCTAATGATTCATACGTGAAAGCTCTGATCTCATATATTTGGGATGTGATCAGGAGTGAAAGATGCTCACGGTTTAGGTCTCTCTCTCTCTCAATGCTACTGCTCCAACACCGATAAACGGTGGCAACTTTGATTGACACGTGACGAGTCGCGAGCTCCAGCTAATTAGTGGTTCTTTCCCGCAACGCGGAGATTTTCCACTCCGAACCGA
Source organism: Periplaneta americana (assembly GCF_040183065.1). Taxonomy (NCBI): domain Eukaryota; kingdom Metazoa; phylum Arthropoda; class Insecta; order Blattodea; family Blattidae; genus Periplaneta; species Periplaneta americana. Next base: position 113,608,694 of record NC_091122.1, on the reverse strand, counting down.
CCCGAGGCAGTTGAGTTTTGGAATTTTGTGCCGACAGTTCGTATGAAGCACATGAGACTGTAGTTTTTGCTGATTGTAATATATTTTAGTATATAAGATTGAAAAGTGTTAGATTTCACAAAAACAATTGTGGTCAAACGCTTGAGTTAAAATTTCCACACTTACAATTTGTCAGAAAGTGTAGTGTCAATGATTGGATCAAGTGCAGTGTATTCACAATCAGCTGTTCCCACACCTTCCACCTCAACATCACAGCCGTCAACAATACAATCAGACTCTGCAGAAGAGGGTGACGACGAGGAAATTATGTTTTTCTCCGCATATGTATGTTTCTCTTATTTTTATATAGGGATATGTATTATTAATTTTTAGCGACATTTCTGGGGTTTTTTTAACAAACTTTGGAGAGATTTAGCTACTCTTTGTTGAAAACTTAGCGAGATTGTAGAGCGATATGTTGGTAACAGTGACTTGTTTCCTAAAAATTTCAATTTTCAACAATGTTGCCAGATTTTAAGGAATTTCCTCAAATTTGGGAAATGTTATGAATTCGAAGACAATATCAGACTTCTGAGGAATTTTTGGCTTTCATTTGAATTTATGGAAGAAATATGCAATAAAAGATTGAACATTACAATATTTTCTATCTTTGATATAGCCTACACATGTTGTAAATACCCAGGCTCCTAATTTATTATATTTGAAATAAAACTACTTTATTTATGAGGTCTGCATATTATTCCTAATCCCCACTGCTCAACTTCCTGTCTATTTCGCTCATGAGATTCGTCTTACACAGGCAAATCAGAAGTTATCGACAATAATCAGAACACGAGCATTATATTATACTGCGAAAGACAATTCAAATAATTATCACCTCATCAATAAATATTTCTAGCTTTTTTTAATTATTGTCGTTATTTACAGAAAACTGTTAACACATAACCTACAGTCCACAGGTATTAAGTGTTAATTAACCCTTAACTTGGCAAAAATTCATTTGTCATACTAGTTTATTAAACCGTGTCGGACTGTAAAGAAAACAACTATCACAATGTTTTATATGTTGTACAATATTATAGTATTGTGAAATTTTAATTTTTCTACCAATTTTTCTTCTATTCTTCTATTGATATTATAGCATTTAGCCTATTAACCTGTTGTATCCTATAGGATACATTACCAATTTAAGGGTTAAGTATGGAATATTGCTAACTTTTTTGATATTCATTTCATGAAAAAATACCAAAAACAAAATTTGTTGGAGATATCTAACTAAAACTAATGGCTGTGATGTCACAAAAGCATTGATTCATGTATAGAGTATGGCAAAAAAGTAACACTTTTTTTAAATGGCCCTCTATACTCGTATTAAATTTTACATATTTGACATCTCCTTCAATTTTACATCTATACTAATAATAAATCTGTAAGCGAAATTTTTCTGGCAATTTTCGCTTTTGCAAAAATAATTGGTGTTAACATGTATAATTAATCATCCTGAAACCGAAGATCGCTTTTTTTTAATTTTTGTTTGTATGTCTGTCTGTCTGTCTGTCTGTCTGTCTGTCTGGATGTTTGTTACCTTTTCACGGGATAATAGCTGAACGGATTTCGATGAAAATTGGAATATAAATTATGTTCGTTGTAACTTAGATTTTAGGCTATATGGCATTCAAAATACTTTATTCAAAAGAGGGGTTATAAGGGGGCCTGAATTAAATAAACCGAAATATCTCGCTTATTATTGGTTTTTTGCGAAAAATGTTATATAACAAAAGTTTCTTTAAAAATGATTTACGATAAGTTTTATCCCGGGCAAAATTTTGATAGGACTGATATTTAAGGATATACAAGAGTTTTAAAATAACAATACATTTCCACCGCCGCCTCAGATTATAGTGTCGTTGTTCCGTAACTTCTATTAAATTTTTTAGTAGGAAGAAAAACAAATTTATTCATTCTATGGCAGTAGTGCATAGGAGATCGTGAATTCTTACATTTTCGAAAGAAAGAAAGAAAGAAAGAAAGAAAGAAAGAAAGAAAGAAATAATTAAGTTATATATATAATAATAATAATAATAATTATTATTATTATTATTTATTTAACCTGGCAGAGTTAAGGCCATACGGCCTTCTCTTACACTCAACCAGGAGTAAAAACTGCGTTACAAAAACACTACAAATTTACAAAGTACACTACAATTTTACACACAAAACTGAACATGATAATAATAATAATAATAATAATAATAATAATAATAATAATAATAATAATAAAATGTAAACAACAAGTAAGAAGAAATCAGACATAATATATAACATAGAGAAAGAAAGAAAAAAGCATAATAAAATGTGAACAGCAGGTGAAAAATACATGAGGCACACAAAGTATAAAAAATAAGACAATTATTGATAATAATAATAATAATAATAATAATAATAATAATAATAATAATAACAATAATAATAATAACAATAATAATAACAGGCCTAATAATAATAATTATAATAATACTAATAGTAGTAATAAAATAATGCAGTACAAAGCAAACAATGAATACAATATTTTTAAGTACACACAGTAAGGAAAATTATGATTATATACAGCTCAACTTATCACATTAGAAATATACCGTTATCGGAAAATATGAAAACAAAAATATAAAATAAGTTAAATATCACTAGAACATTTAAAAAAATGTGAATACGTGGAAACATGCAATACAACACTTGTCATAATAGTAAGTTAGTTTGGCAACTCGTCATAAGATAATTTTCTAACTTGGATTTGAAAGATTTCAATGTTCGGCAGCCCTTGACTTCAGGCGGCAGAGAGTTCCAGTGACGAGAGGTAGCAACAGTGAAAGATGAGGAATACAGAGATGATGTGTGAAGTGGAATTTCTAGCGTGTTATCGCGTTGTGATCGAGTATTAATATTATGATAGCGAGAAAGAGTATGAAAACGAGCGAATAAATAATAGGGGGATGAAGTGTGCATAATTCGATATAGGAGAGAAAGTGAGTGCAGATTTCTCCTCTCATGTAACCTAAGCCATGATAACTTCTCGAAAGAAGGTGAGATATGATCATAGTATCGAACATTACAAATGAAGCGGACGCACGCGTTATGAACACGCTGTAGTTTCTGAGCGGAATCAATCCTGAGATCACTGAACAAAATGTCGCAATAATCGAATGAGTGTCTGTACCAGCGTCTGTTTTAACTTAGATGGATAATGATACAATCTTTTTAGTGAATGGAGAATAGAGAATGTCTTCTTACATGTATATTTATAGTACATTGTATTATTTGCTGCATCACTATTTAAGTTATTTAATAGAGCAAGAATCTCAAAATAGATAAATATGTCACATAGGAGTAATTGCAGGAACGACTACGATGGCTACAATGAAATCAAAACAAATGACTCCGTCTATTTAAGGCGGCCTTGACGTTTATCAATATTAATATACATAGAATATTTTATGTGTCTGTATGAAGTAATCTCAGAAGCTAATTAACCTTCACTATTTGAAATTTGTAGTTTCTCTAGATGGCTGTAATGCTACAAATGAGGACTGAGGTAAGATGAAAAAAATCTGTACGCACAGAAAACTTGATATTCTGTCGAAATATTGTATAACTTGATATTGGAGCTTTATTTGGCCCACATAAAATACTCTGATTTTATACACCCATTTTACCATAGAGATCACTGGAGCTGAGTTATTTTAAAAGGTGTCATGAAATGGCGTTCCTGCGCTCATAATTTACCCATATTCATTTCCTATGTTTCTTAAAATAATATTTATGTAGGATACCTCATTTTTTTATTTGCATAAACAATGATATACAACCGAGCGAGTTGGCTCAGGCGGTAGCATTTGAGACACGCATTTGGGGGTCCCGGGTTCAAACCCCGTGGCCGACCAATCTGACTGAGGTTTTTCATGATTTCCCTTAGTCATAAAGACAAATGCCGGATTGGAACGATACATGCCATTATTCATCACCGCCTCAATTACCAATACCAAAAACATTAATCAAAGTCTATAATCAGCTACATGAACACAAGCCATCTACAACACACAATAGAAACAGGAACAAGAGTAAAAACGGCCTGCTGATATACCCACACATTCTAAACATGCGACATGACAACAGATGTTAAGGCGTGAATAAAATAAACTTAACAAAAAAAAAAAAATGCACAGTAAGGTTAACATAAAAATGATTTTCGTACACAATCAACTCTATTAATTTGGAGTGATTTATTAAAGGATGCATTCAAGATTAATTTAGAAAAATGTTAAACGAATTATATTTGCACCAAATGTGTGGTCTCTGGACCAAAATGATAGCATTTTAATTATTTAAATACAATTTAAATTAAGTAGCATATTAAACGATTTATTCTTCTAACAAACACGAATGTTCCCTGGACCCAATGTTCTATTTTAATTATGTAATTACTTTATATTTATTTCTAATAAGTGCAGCGGAGCACACGGGTACAGCTAGTTACAAATAGGAGTTTGACTCAGAATAGATAATGAATACTCTTTTGTAAATGATGTGGTTCTTTCAAATGCTTTGATAATGTAACAAAAAGTAAATGTATGCATTCATATGGAGTAGGCCATGAAACAAACAACAACACTACGCAGAAGTCGATCATCCCTATTAGAAGTCAAGTGAGACTTACGTCGTATTTCCTCTACTTACGGGTTCTGCAGGCCTGCTAAGAGTGTAGTTTATAATAATTAACAATTAAGTCTATATAATAATAACAATAGAGCTTTTAATTACATTCTTTGCATCATAATACCACTCATAAAATCACTGATTTAAATATTAAATTTCAAATAGAGTTACACTGTTATAATTATCACAAACAGTTTAATAGAATCAATAAAGTAATCTTACTATTTTATATATGTTGTAAAATTACATATTCATACTTGGAAAAAAATTGATAATTAAAAAAAAACGCAATGGTTTACAAATGTAAACGCGCGAGTACTGGTGTCATGAATTGAGCCATTGAGAGCAGAAGTGGTGTAAGTCAAAACTGGGTAATGAGGGTTAAAGGAAACATTCTGTAAAATACAGCGCAAAGTAGCAACTAATATTCAATTTATTTAAACTATTAGTAGTCCGTGGATAGCACGAAGGACATATTAATTGCTACTTTGCGCTGTATTTTACAGAATTTTTACTTTTAACCTGATTACCTAATTTTGACTTACACCACTTCTGCTCTGAACGGCTGAATTATGGCGCGTCCACTGATGGGGTTAACACGACCTATTTCAATAGGGTACAACATTCCTATGAGCAAAGACAAAGAGGTGACGTTATCAGGATCTTTGAAAAACAAAGCAGACTTTACGTTCTTCAACCACACCAACGCACAGTGTCCAATAACATAAATCTAGCTGGACAAAATTAGTAACTTCTCTGCATTCTAACGGATTGTTATGAAAATTTATATAAACCTTATAAATAAAAAATACTTTTTTGTGTCAAACTTTGACTATGTTTGTGTAAGAGGGTGATTTTAGACTCAAATAATAACTTCTCTCCTATCTAACAGATTTTTATGAAACACTATAAGTAAGTTACACGTAGAATATATTTTTTGTGTATAAACTATATTTACGGTTCCATAAGAAAAAGTATCCCTTATAGGGGGTGCATTTACGCAAAATTAACTTCTCTCCTACATAACAGATTTTTATGAAACTTTGTACAGGAGTTACAGGCAGCACATATTTTTGTATACAAATTCTGATTACATCCGTATGCTACCTGTAGGCCTAGTTGTTGTACAAAGTTTTATAAAAATATATGGGAGAGAAGTTATTAATTTTGTCTAAATGCACCACTATAAAGGGACAGTTCCTCTTACAAAAACATAATCAGACTTTGTAGACAAAAAATATATGCCACCTGTAATTTCTACATAAAGTTTCATAAAAATATGTTGCATAGGATGGAACTTATTAATTTTGTTTAAATGCACTGCTACAAAGGGGTAGTTTCCTTGTGCAAAGTTAATCAGGATTTGTGCCACATGTAACTTATGTACAAAGTTTCATAACAATTCGTTAGAATGCAGAGAAGTTATTAATTTTGTCCAGCTTGTGATTTGCGTTCTGATTCACTGCGCGTTTGTTAACGTTAGATAAAAATGTGTCCAATGTGTTTTTAACCTGATGTTCGATGTCATGTGAATAATTTTGCAGGCCTAAAACACTCGCAAATGATTAAAAACTTCCTTAATTCATGATTCGTTTCTGCTGTTAAGCCAAACATGGAACAGTTACCGTATGCCCCACCACTGAAAAAAAAAAAAATTACTGATAAATGCGCAAGGACGCGCAAACTTTAAAACAGGGATTCAACACACTAAATGATGCTGTATTAAATGGTAAAAGAATTGTTGTAACCGGACGTGACCGGCTATATTAAAACTCACATTATATTTGGAGAACTTTAAAATAAAATTTGCATCAATAATAAGATCATCAAACAAGTTAAAAATTTTAGTTAGGTCCTATCTCGGTTACCAAATTTCATATGAAGAAGAAAGAGATCTGAATGAGAAAATTATCAAATTCAACAGAGCAATGGGGATAATTAATCAGATATTCAAACCAACCTCACACGCACCAGAATTTATAAAACATTGGCCAGTCCTATACTCTGTTTTGGTAGTGAAGCTTGGACGATTCATAACATTTATTCACAAAGATTAACGGCGGCAGAAATGAGATTTATGCGTCGTACAGCGGGATACACAGAATGGATCACATTAGAAATTTTGACATTTATGAAAGAACTGCAGGTTCAACCGATTACGGAATACCTATAGAAATACAGACAAAACTGGAGATTACATGTCATCAGAATGCCTCGTTCTAGAATTCCACGCCAAATTTTAAATTACCATCCTGTGGGAAAGAGATCCTTGGGCAGACCGTTCAAGCGTTGGCAAGAGACCGTAACGGACCACTAGGCCCAATACATGCAAGGATGATGATGATGAACTATAAAATAATATTTTTTCAATTGTAATATTAGACCCTTCTCTAAGAAAAAAAATACTTTACAAACTTGTAATTGAAGTTACATTAGTAAGAACGTACCTATCTGAACAGATTCCATGTCTCACAACAGAATAAATCACTAACAATTGGCTCTTTTTCACCCACATAGTAAGCCTCTCTGTCTACGGCTGAATAGGAGCGAGAAGTGTTAGGAAGAAATCATTGTTTATACCCTTCTAAATATAGCTTGCCGCTGATAAAGCAGTAAAAGCTACTTCTCACAACATTCCTCAAATGTTAAAGAACATGAATTCATATTCACCTATGTCTAACTAAAGAAGTCGAAATTTGATTTTTGTCCACCTAGATTGGGAAAATTGCACACTGTGCGACGACCGCATCCCCTAACCAGTAAACAAGAGAGCAGGCATGTCAATTGATGCCCATAGGAGCAAGCGCGCGCTCTAGAGCCCAGGAGAGCCTGAGCGCTTTACAGCGGAAAGGAAAGAGACAGAGGAAAGAGGTGGTATACGCCGCTTGGTCGAGCTATATTCAGGGATGGCCAGCACTGATTCAATAGATAAAGGGAAGAGAACTTATTAAAACTGTATCCATGTTAATTTTTAGATTTGCCTAAGAAGTATAAGTGCGTTATAAGAATGTAAGTTTTAATTTTAATGCTCATTTTTCACAAGTTTGACTTTTTTATTCAAAAGAAATATTTTCTCATCTTTTCGTATAGAAAAGTGAAATTTTCAGGCATAGGCCTATTTAGTTAGTAGCCTTACAGAATGTTTTCGTAAATCTAATATACCGTATATACGTATTACTGAAGATAGTGTATTGAAAATTTTGAAAATATTCGAATTTAAATCGTTTGTAAGGAAATGAATTAACAAAGCAACTACTGTTACATCATAAGCAAAAGATACGTGCCCATGTGTTGTAAAAATGTCAGCTCTATAGCTTCAGCAGATTTCGAGAAAATAATTTAATATTCCGATGATAGGAAGTTACTCACAAATATCACCTTAAAAGCATAATGCGATAAGAGTTTTGTTATGTAATATTAGTTACACTTAAAACAGATACAGTACATAGGTACCTTTGCTTTGTACTGTGATATTGTTTTGGTTAGTTTATTCATTACTTTTGTAAGGCTAAAGATACCATCAGTATCACTTCCAACTTATGTCATACGCAATCTCTTTCTTTGGAATATCACTTTCTTTATAAATGATCTGTTTCATCCACTTAATACAGTATAATATTATACTACTATGGAATTTAAGTGAATATTCCTTCTTACCTCTCTATTATGTTATTGAGATTTAAAACACAAGTGCAATATTAAGAAATCAGTGTTAGTTTTCATTTTATTTTATTGGGTTATTTTACGACGCTGTATCAACATCTAGGTTATTTAGTGTCTGAATGAAATGAAGGTAATAATGCCGGTGAAATGAGTCCGGGGTCCAGCACCGAAAGTTACCCAGCTCAGTGTTAGTACTTTTGTTTTACAGACAATATACATAATATTAAACAGAAAGAAGCCATATAAAAATAACGACATAAAATTTCACGTTCCGTCTGAAGTTTGTGCACCACTGTTTTCTTAATCCAACAGGCTGCTTATTCATATACACAACCCTTCCTCTTTCCATACTTAGCACTTGACGCCCGCGCACGACGTCAAGGTCAGAAAAATGCGCTTGCTTTGACATCACTGCAGTAGAGGCTTCATTCTTGAAACTTTCCAGTCACATCACATACATCACACGAATATTTTAAGAAATGTTGAAGGAATTAATTTTCATAGGCAGAAATCAAAATCACGATATTAAAGTCAATATTTATTCCTTTTCCGTAATAAATTAATAGAAAAACTGAATTTGTCTCATAATGTAACACCACTTACGAAATTCAATTTGTATCTGTTTTTATTAATTTTAATTATTTTATCTGTTGAGGTTGCGTGACAAGGATATGAAACTCGCCGGATATGCTAATACCTGAAAATTGTATACAATAGGATTAATGAAGTGTTTATTAGATTTTAATCTGTTTATAAGTTTGATGAGATCGCTACATATATCCATTGCAGCTTACCTCCACACTGTGACGTAATTTGATTAATATTACACCAGGATTATAGTTCGTCCCCCTCTCTGCCTTGTTCACACTCTGGTTTTCGGCAAGAGCGTAACGTGTAAACAATGACAAGTAAAACGTCTTCATAGGAATACACCACACGTCTGCTATGGAGATATACGGAACAGAAGCATGTGAAGTAAAAGCAGGCGTCACAGAAATCTGTACTCGTACATATATTCTCATTATAAAAATTACACGTGTCACAAAACGAAACTTCAACGTGCTCATAATTTGTGTGTACGTTTTGTAAGTAATGTTCGTAAATATGATCATATTACCCCATCCCTGGAAACAATAGGTTGGCTTAAACTAGATAAGAAAAGACATTTACATTCACTCCCCTTTCTCTTCGAAATCTTGAACTCTTCTATTCCTTCGTATCTGTCGTCTCGCTTCACTTACCTTTCTTCTCACCACAATCTGAACACACGCTCTCGTCATGAAACAATACTAACAATACCATCCCATCGCACCTCCTCATATGCATCCTCTTTCACAATAGCCCTGCCAAGACTCTGGAATTCGCTACCTGCTAGCATCAGGGATTGTCGAAATAAAATTGAATTCAAACGCAAACTTACTAGGCACTTGGTCAGTAATTGATTTGTTGTAAATAGTTTCCTTAATCTATCACAAAATATTTCAATATCCTGCCTGACGGCCTTATCTCTACCAGATTAAATAAATAAATACTACTAATACTAATACGAAAAATTTATTTCATTTAACAAGCGGATATTACCATTTATAGTAGGTTGTTCTAATGAAGTACTATTCTAGAGATATAGTTTGTCGTGCATTCATAATGCAATAAATATTTTTTTACGTAAATTCGTCAATGTGGGAGGATGTTTCAACAATATCTGTATGGAAATCTTCCGCTTAAGATTAAAAAAAATCTTACAAGGACTGTAACGTCTTTTTTTTATATTTAGGGTACAGTAGCATAAATCGCACCGCTTCCTAAATGGCACCACTGCTAGTTTAAAACAAGTTACTGTAGTAGTGTGGCATCTAGTGGTATTGTTACAATCTACCATATGAACTTCCACCATGTCACTTGATTTCTGCCACTTCTTTGTGTCAGCAGCTTGGTGATAGTGTATCTAATATAATCGCTCAGGTGCATGCATATTTAGCTAACATTTTATAACTAAATAACGGATTTGTATGCAAAGAATCCATAATTTTAAGATGTTATTGGTTGAAAGAAATATTAAAGAACATTTAGCTTAGTAGGATTTTCGAAGATGTGATTATAGGCTAGAATGAAGGAAATAATAACTTATGACGTAGTTTCTCAAATCTCACCACTTTGTAGGTGCCTAATTCGCACCGGTGCGATATGAGCAACTGTAGCAATTCTAGCCATACAAAAGAAGGCCCCAAAAATTTTAACTGAACGAGGAATGCATCATGTGGGTGCAAGTGTGTGTTGCACAAGCGCACTAGGTATTTTGTGCCACCATGATAATTTTTAAACGTCAAGAAGTGCATTCTACATTATCAGCTGGTGCATCTCCAGGATCTTTATTTCTTTGCTCTGAGTCAGGTTACATCAACAGTGAACAATTTGTCGAATAGCCAAATATTTTATTTGTCACTCAAACCTGCCATAGAAAGAAGTGCTGCTTCTGTATGTCCACCTATACGACCCATTCCAACAATTTAGAAGCTCGATTATCTCGGGAAAATGATGTCCTCCTGTTTCAGCTTCCTCGTCATAATACTCATAGGCCCAGCCTTCAGAAATTTCTATCTTCAAACCATTTCAGACAGCTATGTCATGAAGCAGTTCTTAGGCGGCTTAGAGATAATCGCGGAGAAAAGGTGACGGAGTTTACAGTCTGAACTGCCTGGTGAAGCACATGGCAAATGTGTGACTAAAAAAAACGCATTCAGGAAGTTTAAATGTTAGGTAATTTATGCCATATATTTTTTCAATTTCACTTGAAGAAGCGTTACTCTCGTTCATTAATTTCAATAAACTTGTAATTTGCATTTATTACATTATTCATGTTTAATACTGTTCAATATGTTCAATATTAAAAGCTTTCCCTCATCCTGTTCCCTGCAGATAAAGTGGTGCGATTTAAGAAACCGCAAGTGCTATTTAGGAAACTAGTTACCTAAATGGCACCACTGATAAGTGTTTCGAAAATGTCATTCTAATTAAAAAATATTAAATCAAACTCAAGGAGTCCTTTTTACATGAAAGGTAAATGTTCTGGGAATGTATCTCTGTAAAGGAATGCAGAAAAGAAAAACTGTACAAAGTGTCCAAGATGCCCGACTGTCCAACAGACCCTAATTAACCCTAAATGCTAAAGTGGTGTGATATAGGCAAACTTACCCTTCGAAAATGAACACTTAAAAATGACGCATACGATGAAACAAATAAGATTTGAATTGTGATAGTCAAGAACAATTCCTGTCTTTTCCAATCTAAACATTTAAGATCTCCAGTCGTTCAACCAACCACATGTGATAAATGCTCTTACAACCGTGTGATATAATACTCTTTAACAGCACGGGGTTGCCCAGTTCATTCTTACCTGCTCCCCTACAGAAACGTATTAAAATTTATAAAATTCACGACAAAGGCATAAACAATTCTGTGCTTTGTAATTAATATTTTTCTTGGCAAAGAATTTGTTCGTAAACATTAAGAATAACGTGTCATTTCTCAAATTATACAAACAACAAAATAAATCATAAAGAAATATTTGTATTTGTTTGCTATTAACTCGCCATTTTGTGTTTTTGAATTAAAAAAAAATCCGTTAAATTGTACGTGAAATTATTGGATTTCTTAGGTATCATTCCAGGATGAGTTCCGGATAGATACTAATATAGAGAGAAGCCACAGACAGATAGACAGACAGACAGACAGACAGACAGACAGACAGACAGAAGGGTGGAGAAACAGACTACATGTAAAACAATAACTTTTTCAATATCAGAAGTGCTGAAAAAATATTTTTGCTCGGAAATCTCGCAATACACTTCCTACAGTTCTCTCTCTCTCTCTCTCTCTCTCTCTTACACACACACCACACTCCCACACGCCCAGTTTAAAAAAAAACAAGGGTTTGGGAGTGAGAGAGTGCTGGGTTGATTTTTGGAAAACAATATACTGTATATTACATACACAGCTGTTATTTCATCACTAATTCATAAGTACTTATTATTCTACTGCATTCTTCTTCGGAGCATAGATTTTAATATTACAATATGTATAAGAATAGGAATGAAAAGAGTAATTTGTCTGGTAGCTTAAAAAACCAGACACGAAATATTTGTCACTTATCGAGTGTACACTAAAGTTATCTTAAACCTTGAGAGAAATTTTTACACATGTTATATAGAACACATTGATGATGATGATGACAGTATTATTATTATTATTATTATTATTATTATTATTATCATTATTATTTACCCACTTGCTAAGATATTATTAATTTATTTTTACTTTACTTCTTGTTAGTTATCAATTTTATTGTTTTCTTATTTCATACATTTTAAATACAAATGATGAAATAAAAGCAGTAACTACATTCACTCTTTATTACTCATATATAGAAAATTTATTAAGCACATATATGTATTATACGCATAGGTTATAAGGAATATACTTGCTAATAATTTGATATTTAAGAAAATGGTGGCCTATATACGGGGTGGGCAAAATAAAACTGACCCCCGGAAAATATATATGAAATATATGAAATTATGTGTAAGACTGACGCATGTCTCACAATTTGATGAAGCGAACACAGCGCTGTATAGACGTCAACGGTGGTAATTTCAAGTATCTTCTTCGATGTTCATTAACAAAGGTCAGTCTTAAACAGTCTTATAACTATAAATATACATAAATGTAAATATTACAGATTTTCCGGGCCAGTTTTCCTCTTCCCTAAAAGTTTTTCATAAATTTGTCACGTATTTTATGCTCAGATATTTTGTGAATAATCATACCATGAAAACCCTGTCCGATTGGAGTAGATTATACGAACGTCTTCCAAGCATCTGCATATAGCCTACTATATGTATGTATGTATTTATTAATACTACAATTGGGTATACACCCGGTGGCAGTGATATATAATATACAATAATACAATAATTACAGCAGTAACAAAAAAAAAATAAAATAAAATATGCCTAAATTTATTTCTAACTATAAATAAATAGACGCAATAAATCTAGGACTATAAAAAAACTATTCTATAATAACGCCTACAATAAGCAAAAGTAAACCATGGTTATAAGTACTTCTATTTCTCCCAACTATTACCAATTTTAGTAAATACATATCGCCTTAATTAATTATAAATCAACTTAATTACATATCTTAATAATCCATATGGAATCTTAATTAATTACGTATCACCTTAATTTATTTACATATCAACTAAATTACATATCATCCTAATTAATTACATATAAACTTAATTAATTACATGACACAACTTAGATAATTACACTACACCTACAATTACATTTTCAGTCTAATCTTCTCAACCTTTCCTTAAATGTATTGATTTTAAGAGGACCACCCTGAAAGATTGCGGCTAGTAGGCTGTTCCACTCTACTACTATGCGGTTAACAAAGGAAAATTTTGCCACGTCCTTTCTTTGTTTTCTACATTTAAACTTCCTAATATGATCAGCCCTGCCTAAGTATGATGGTGTTGCTAATCTAGCATTGATGTCGGTCCATGCTTTGTGTCCCATTTGTGCCTTAAGAAATGCGGTGAGTCTGGTTTTTCGTCGCCTTGATTTGAGATTTTCCCATCCTAAGTCTTCTACTATCTCTTCACCATGTCCCTTTCCCATTTTGACATAAGTCCCTTTCCCATTTTGACATATATCCCTTTCTCATTTTGACATATGTCCCTCTCCCATTTTCACACGCGCGCACGCACGCGCACACGCACGCGCACACGCACACGCACACACACACACACACACACACACACACACACATATATATATATATATATATATAGTCTCTGTAATTTAAGGGCAAGGAGCTCACTTGGAAATAATTGTCATAATGGAATGATTCACTAATGCCGAATTAGCCGTTATTCATTTAATGTGAGTAACAGCAGGAGAATCAGCAAACGTAGCAAGGGAGTTCTATCACCAATGATTGTCTAATAATCGGATTTAAAATAGACGAATGTTCGTTGATGTGCACAAAAGATTCCGGGATACATCCTGGCAGCATTACCTTACAAAGCTAAAACACGGTATAGTCCCACTTCTAAAAAAAATAACTAGGAAGATAGATAACATTTTACCTACGATAATGTGGGTAAGTGCTCGTATAATATTCCCGATTTCTTCTGAAATTATTTACACGTATACTCCTTACATTCCTTACATAACGTAAATGTATGAAAATGTTTCTCAGAATGGGGAATGGTAAAATTTCCCACGTTGTTGTAAGCGTGATTCAAAAGAAATTTTTCTATTGCAACTAAAGATTGGGAAGTACATTCTTCTACATAGCTATTTAACGATCAGATCTCATTTTAACGAGTAATAGCGACTTCCGAACCACAGTTTGAGGTACATAACGCTATAAACTATTTGAAACGAGACTGCTTATGTCAGGGCTTACGCCCAGTTAAAAAAAATACAAGGGTTTGGGAGTGAGAGAGTGTTGAGTTGATCTTTGGAAAACAAGCTTCCCTCTACTTGCGATATGGATAATGGGGAGGTAATGCATTGAATTAACTGTAGAAGGAAGGGGGTGCTCCTTTGTTTGGCTCAGTAGGGCCACACACCCGGTCCTGCTTCTCTTCAAGTTTGGTTCACACTCTATAACAAGTAACGTAACGTAATGGATCACTTCTTTGGCAAAGTCTAAAGTTCTGCATGCTTTATTTCAACTTTGATGTTCACTTAACATGTGGTTGTAAAACACAAGCAAAGATCTGGATCTATTCTTCGCTTCTGATTTTGTTTATGGTTTCTTAGCAGCTTTATATCTTATTATTCAAATACTCCTAAATTTTTCTAGTCTCTTCCTTAGTTCTTTTTCCAGAGGTCCGCAGAAGATACTCCTTTTTCTATTAAAAGCTTCCTTTGCCATTGCTGTCCTCCTTTTGACTTCCTGGCTGCAACTCATATTACTGCTTATAGTACATCCCAAGTATTTGAAGCTGTCCACTTGCTCTACTGCCTCATTTAGAATTCGCAACTTTACTTTCTTTACTTTTCTTTCTATGACCATGGTCTTTGTCTTGTTGGCATTATCTTCATTCCATACTGCTCACAGCTGTCAATTAGCTCTAGTAGCACATCCCTTAGTATCATCTCCTCTATGTATAGGAAAAAAATATAATGAAGCGGGCACATAGCATGTATAGATACAGAATTGTAAAAATTTTTAGGTATAAACTAAGGGGTTAGGTACAGCTTACAGCAATAACATTTTGGAAATATTCAACATATTTTACCACCATTACTTTATCTTGTACAATAATGAAAATTAGTATGTGTGAAACACTACCCTTATGCTATATGAAAAAAAAAATATATTTGTACAATTTGATAAAATTATTAATTTTTTTTTTCAAAACTCAGATTACTGTGCAGTGATGAATCGTTTCCCACATAATTGAAAAACTATCCAACATTCTCTGATGAAATTTTTTGTGTGTGTTTATGCATGTCATATCTACAAAATGGTGCAAGATCACTCCTCTACCTTTGATAGATTACCTGATAAAAATAAATTCATTTTAAAAATAGTAAAATATCATTATTTTCTTCTAACACAAAATTAGAATATATATATATATATATATATATATATATATATATATATATATATATTAAGGAATTTAGTTGAAAGAGCAATATTTGTAAACATGAGTTTCAGCAATAAAATAAAAGAGAGAGAACATGAAAGTTAACAAGTTTATGAGTTATAAGGGAAGCGCTTCAACACTGTACAGTGAACTGCCAACATTTTGAATTTTGAAAAAAAGTATATAGGCTATATATAATTTTTTTTAGATCGTAAAAATATTTTGTTTATATAGCAGAAGGACAGTATTTTACACATACCAATTTTTATTATTGTACAAGATACAGGAATGGAGGAAAAAATGTTGAATATTTCCAAAATGTTACTGCTATAAGCTGTACCTAACCCCTTAAGACGAAATAGATATTATCAAAAAGTACAATGGAAAAATCATATTGAAAGAAATACAAAACATCGTAGTCACATTTCGTCTTCACATTTTTTACATTTACAATAGGGATTTCTTGACTCTTTTTATTTATACAGACCCATGGCTACGTCAAGCTGTGAATCCAATCGTTGTCTTTGTAGAAGTGAAAGTCACATTAGCAAATAGGAAAAAGATAGGACTACTTTTGGGTTTCGGTGTTCTTCTTATCCTTCGCCAGACTTGACGAACTTTGACATTGTGTAAGGTCTACTGATTCAGTCAGAAACTTCATTTCACTATAATAATTGAATCGTTATTTGAGAAACTATATATAGGCCCATGCTATTATAAATTCGAGAAAACTGTAAAAAAAACTGTATATGGATGAATGTTGCTATCTAATTAGGGTGAATAATTTTTCATATTAATTGCAATATTTCTGAATATTTTACAAAAAACGTTTAATTATATTTGAGAACGTCAGGATGGCCTAAAGTTCGTTGACATGTGTTGTTTCTCAAATACTGGAAATATTTTCAGTAAAAATTATATTTGTATTTATTTTGTAAGTTAATGACAACAGAGTCTATTTAAGTACACATTTAGTACACAATATATTATTATCCTTCATATTACAAAGTGAAAAGCAAAATTCTTTAACATTTTGAAATGAAAACATTGATATCTTATTGACGTCCCATACCACATCTCCTCAAGTGCGCCATCTCTTGTTAGGACTAGATCAGGAAAATATCTTCCGATAAAATTTTTCGATTTCTTCTCTTCAGGGAAATGCTGTAATGATATCACTTAAAATAACGCGAAGGTGTAGGCTATACTTTCTTCTATAAACGTGCAAATATATTGTATTAATGTTAGAAATACGATAAACTTATTTTGGCTAAAAATGGACTTGTGTGGTTTCTCAAATAACCGATTCAATTACTTCAGATTTTTAGAGCTAACCGCACACCGCACTATTAATATTTGTTATACTCAGCGCATTTCGAGCTGATGGCTCAAGGTCAAGCAATGGACTGTATTTGCCACGCATGGTTACCCCATTCCTGGACCATTCCTCTCAACTAAAGTCAGTTGGACAGCTAGGATTATCAGTGCTTCAGTTCACAATTTTCAGTTCAGTGACTAGTGCGTCGTTTGTACGTAACTTTAATCCGCCAGTTCGAAATGCACTGAGTGTAGCAGTAACAGACAATATTATACATTTGAAATCATAATGTCATAGTAACCGTGAAAACTGTAAAAGTAGGCTAACTTTGGTTTTTATATATCACACCGCACCGTTTTAGTTAAATAGTATTGAAATGATTATGCATATTTAAATGAATAATCACTGTAGACTGATGGAGGAAAACGGGATAACCCTGAGGAAAATTACATGAATCTTGGTTTTGTTTACCACAAATACAACTTTAATATCACTGGGAATCGAACGTGGTACCGTAGTCAGTGTCAGCCAGTGCTCTGTCAGCTGAGATATCAAACAGTTATCATGATTTTAGATTTAGAATTTCTTCAACTTTCTCGACCTGACAGACACAGAGAGGTTCCGTGATGTAAAATCAGCACGATACATATCCTCCACGTAAGAACAGAGAGTATGACTGACAACGACAAATATCCATATCAGTGCTTTCAAAACATTTTTATATGGCGACGCTGTAGTCAACTCTAAAATGTTAGTGCGTCAACTTATCCTCAAATGAAACTATTCCACATATTACTAGGCTACTTGCACACCCTTCATAAAATGAATAAAATTTAAAACACGTATTTCCAGTATTGTTATCATATTAGATGAGACGAAAAAAAATTTAAATAGAGTTCTAAAATAAGGAAAAGAATCACACTTATTTTCACCCTTGGTTTTAGTTTATAGTCTTCTGTCAAAAAATCTGAAAGTTAGAATTTATAAAACAGTTATATTACCGGTTGTTCTGTATGGTTGTGACACTTGGACTCTCACTTTGAGAGAGGAACAGAGATTAAGGGTGTTTGAGAATAAGGTTCTTAGGAAAATATTTGGGGCTAAGAGGGATGAAGTTACAGGGGAATGGAGAAAGTTAGACAACGCAGAGCTGCACGCATTGTATACTTCACCTGACATAATTAGGAACATAAAATCCAGACGTTTGAGATGGGAAGGACATGTAGCACATATGGGCGAATCCAGAAATACATATAAAGTGTTAATTGCGAGGCCGGAGGGAAAAAGACCTTTAGGGAGGCCGAGACGTAGATGGGAAGGTAATATTAAAATGAATTTGAGGGAGGTGGGATATGATGGTCGAGACTGGATTAATCTTGCTCAGGATAGGGACTAATGGCGGGCTTATGTGAGGGCGGCAATGAACCTCCGGGTTCCTTAAAAGCCAGTAAGTAAGTAGGTAGGTAAGTAAGTGGCTCACATGTGTTTGCCGAATCTTACAAATGTATTTCATGTTTGGACGAATATGGGATAAATTCACTCGCATTTCTTCATCTAACATTTTTAAACGCCACGTTCCACTGTTTTGGTATTGGTCGTCACAGAAAATTCTGCTTCGCAATAATGTATAGTTGAAAACTGCAACAAAACCGTTTAGCAAGATGCGGAAAATCTTCAAGTGAAATCCAGAATCTGTCCATATCATCTCAATAATCTCTTTGGTGTTTTAACTTGAAGCTCCTATCATTTTTAATATCTGCCAATTCTTCTTCTGCTAAGAAAAGTCCACCAACTTCAGATGATAAATATGGATTTCTTATCCAGTCATAAGCTTTTGTGTTCAGATCTGGGAAGTAACTTTGGAGTTTATCTGCGAGCAATAGTAGATAGTTGTAAAGTGAGTATTTTATTTCGTTCTTCGAATCACAGTGAGATGTATTTGGGGACATTTCGTAGCCGCCTTCTTTCTTTTTCCGAGACCAAATTGCTAACTTGTCTCGTAAGGCAGATATTTTGTCTGTTGCAGTTAAGATATTCTCATCCTTGCCTTGCAGACTAGAATTATACTTGTAACTACAGCTATACTTACATCTATGCACCTGCCAAGGATACGTATCTATAAGGCAGCTAGGTAAGCAAGGGATGACCAGCGATTTTCTTACTTAATTTCAGTTATCATGAGTTAATAGCTCAAAATAATGAAATGTACGAAACAGTTCGCGACACCCCATAAACTTCAGGCGACATCCCAAGGTGTCGCGACATCCAGTTTGGAAAGCTCTGGATTAGACGATATACAAGGTGAAAGGGAACCGATGCACGAAAATTCAAGAGATGATTCTACATGTTAAATATAGTAAAACTTTTGTTGCACTTTTCCTTCGATGAAGCACCGTTAAGCAGAGAAAAAAATAGTCTTTGCCCAATATTTACAGCGCGGTAATGACCAGAGAGAAATGGCTGATTGCTATACAAGCAGATACGTAAAAGTAATCTGAAAGTTAATGTCTTGAATCATTTTTTGCGAATTAAACCATTTAACCAAGAATTTAAATTGAATAATGGCGAAAGTCGTTAAAATAAATCTTGCAACGCAGCGCACTGTTACGTGTCACCGACTTAGTACAGCAGAGAGGGAGTGAAAAGTAGGGAGTGCAGATTGCACCTGCTAGAGTTATTGCAGTAGCCGTGATGTTGCCAAATGCTTCATAGAAACATAAGGATTTCCTCTAAAACGGTGAATGTTAGAGATAAAACTTACTACAATTTTTCAAATCTCTCTCTATCAGCAGTTTCATTTTGGCGCAGAGATTACCATCCACTCTGTACAATTCACGGCTATAATTTCCACACAAAGTATATACGGCCAGTATAACTTGAAAATGTATATAGATATAGGCCCTACTACAAAAGTTTCGAAAGTCCAAAGCAAGGCAATAGTATGTTCAAATATTGCAATGCTTATGATTCATATGTTGACGTATTATGCCCTCTACACAGTATAAATACATTGCAAACTGTCATAGAAGTATGCAAACATGAGGAATTGAAATCACATAACAAATGTAATCATTTACTGAAATAGCCTACTGTAACGCATACGATGCATCTGTAGTGGAGGCATTCAATCGCTGAAACTTCGCTGAAATAAAGTTTACACATCGATTATGATATCGGTTTGTTTGTGAGATTAATATATAATTGAAATATGATCGCCATTTTGTTCCCCAACTATAGTAGCCTCTTCGGAAATGAAGACATTACGATAGCCGCACCTAAAGGAATTTAGAGACATAAACCTTCCCATGGCGCTGAAAATTTCTTTGTTTTAATCGTAGCATTAGCCTTTATGAGACTAATCAGGCCTACCTTAGACAAGGTTATTATTTGAGACAGAAATTTCAGAAGGAAGATTTTGTCAAAATTAAAAAAAAAAAACCTATTCTAAAATTTATAGGCCTACACCTTATACATGTAGAAGAGAAATGGTCTCATTTAGGTTGTTCTAAATAAAGCGGGATGGAAAGAAATATTGAAAATTATAATTTAATAAAATGGATTTCCTCAAACGATTAGCAAGGTGGTTTAGATTGGATAAAACTATAAGTTAACAACCTATTCTTCTACATGTTGTTGTTGGTTACAGACTCTTAGACTACCAGAGAGGCGAAGATACGAGAAGAAAGTTAAATATATTTAATTTAACTGAGGAAAAAAAAAAAAACAAACAAACAAACAAAAAACAGTATCAGCACATATGAGGAGCATAGTAGCAAAGTTAGAAACTCCATTTTTTTCCGATTTCGTGATACCGATCAGGATTAGCTTAGCAGTAGCTAAAATATTGACTATATTCTGTGTATGCTGTCTATATAGACCTATTTACTACGTATTTCGATTGTGCCACTGTAGCAACTAGTTTGTCTACCACATGTACAAATTTATACAACATATTACCTTTTATCCCTACACACCTAGCGAAATGGTCATAAATCGATTCGAAGCATTTGAAAATTATTTTTCTGATCTCTAAACCAATTTTCAACAATACTTATTACTGATACATTCGATGAAAACTTCTTTTATTTCAATCTTTTTCTTATGTCCGAAAATAAGCGATAGTTTGAGGAAGTTAAACCTAGCGACAAAGGGGGAAGATCAACCAATTGAAGGCCAATTTCATCAATATGCAAAGCAATCAGGAACTTGTGAGCTGGTTCATTATCTTGCAAGAACAGCACACCTATGTCAGTTTTTGTACGTGTCTCCATAATTTTCCCACAAAGCGTAATAATGATAGTAATAATAATAATAATAATAATAATAATAATAATAATAATAATAGAATATAGAATAATACGCTTCTGTAGTAGTTTTACCATGTTCGAAGTAGGCCTACTCTGTCATGGTATTTCCGTCTTTCTCTAAAAACTGATACAAGGAATTTTCCTGCAGATTTTTGAATGCGAAATTGCTTTGGATAAGGAGAACCAGAGTGTTTCCATCCTTCTGATTGTTCCATATTTCATCCATAATTACCATACGTTCCCAAAGGTTACAAAGATTTTATTACTAATGCCGTGAAATCGATCTGGAAATTGCCACTTAGTCCTTTATGATCGGAGTTCAAATATTTAGGAATTCATTTATCCGATTATTTTATTATATATAAATCGTAATGTACGATGTGAAAGACACATTTACAGGAAATTTTCAAAGTTTCCTATATAAGTTTGAGCCATGTTAATCGATCTTCCAAAATCACGTCATGCACGATATTTATATTTTCTTGTATGGCCACGGAAATAATTGCTACAACACGATGTTCATTTTTGATTTCTGATCTCTCTCTTAAATTGTGGAACCCAATTTTTATAATTGCGTGCGAAGGACAATGATCCCTCAAAGTATCCATCGTATAAATTTCCTTGTCGTACATCACTCTGAAATAGAGGAACATTATAACCGACCCGCACTAAATGTTGTTAAGATATTTTATCTCGTATAATTCCTTTAAGTTACAATAGTTTATTCATAAGTTTGGTTTAATGGTAATTAAAATTTTGAAGATTTTCCGATGTCTATCGTGAGTAAATTATGGGGTGAAATCTGCATGCTTATGCTGACGAATATGGTGATTATGATGATTATGGCGATGATGTTGGTGAAGATGTACACACTGATGTCTAAGATATTCGACTACACTGTAAATCTCTCGGTTGACTCTAAAAATATATTTCCTAAAAAATGATTTCATAGTGCATAAAAATGTGTAATCTTTAAAGAAATAATCGAAAATCAAATAATGACAATTTTAGAAATTAAAAGCTGAATTATTGTATTGCTTACGATATGTTCATTACGTGGTTACTGCATGTGATCTCGTTAGCCGAACTGCGTCGCAGTTGAAGTAAGTAATTTCAAGTTGGAATGAAAGGCGCTCCAAGATTGGAGAAGGAAATATATACAAAAATATGAAGTGTGCTAGCAAGCAAGCGGAGGGAAATGTTTAGTGAGATAGGAGGGAAATTTTACTACCTCTCTTCTCGTGAATTAAAACTTGAAGTTTGGAGTTTGTGGGTTAAACGTGAGAGATAGTGAAGTAAATTGTTTTACTAAGACTGTTTTGTGTTCTGCCTAATGATGCCTTGATGTATGAATTAGATTGTTTCCAACGCCCTCGCCATCTAGAGGCGCGAAATTGTACTACAGTGGCAAAAATATTTAGCATCAGATTATGCAAATATCAAAATTCTCTGCACGCAGCATTTTGGAACAAGACAGTGTAAAGATGTAGTTTTTATTGCTGCTGACTTTCCTTGTATAGGCTACAGGGTGTTTCAAGATACTCATAACTACATAACTATGTACGTGCGTGCAGCATCAAGATGGATGTGGAAACTATAACTATCATAAGGAATTTTCCTAAACAAAAAAGGCACTATTTATATTCTATGATATCAAATATGGTAATAACTGAATAATTCTGAAGTTAAAAGAATAACTATTACGTAGCTCTATAGTTCATGCTGACTTCTGATACCCTTATGTTCACATGCATCGGCGGATGTGAACGATTATATAAGCAGTAAGAGAATAATGTGTGGTCAGCAAAATGTCCTCACCCTACCCTAAACTTGAGACTCTTACCTCGTCATCTTTTTTCACTCAGACCAAAAATATTGTGTTCTAAATATCTCCATATGAGCCGTTGAGAGCAGAATTGATGTAAGTCAAAAATGGGTAATGAGTGTTAAAGTGAACATTCTGTAAAATACAGCGCAAAGTAGCAATTAAAATTCAATTTATTTAAACTATTAGTAGTCAGTGGATAGCACGAAGGACATATTAATTGCTACTTTGTGCTGTATTTTGCAGAATTTTAGTTTAAACCTCATCACCTAATTTTCACTTACACCACTTCTGCTCTGAACGGCTCATATGTCCTTCCTTAATTTATCAATTTCAAACCATCCCTTTTGAACTTATACCAAAAATGTTCTTGGACGCCGACGACATATTAATAAAAAGTGCACTGAAAGACTTACTGAACCTACTTACAGACATTCCTAATACAATGATCTATAGTCCCAGGAAGTACAAAGGACTAGGAATTTTTCGAACAAAATGGGAAGCACTATTGCAAAAAATTAATGACCTACGATGTTTACATAGATCTCAAAATCCACATATCATAAAAACACGTCAGGTTCATGAAAAGAGCATTACATGTGCCCAATCCTCCAACATTGTTCCAGAAGATGCTTTATTCCACAAGAATAACGATTTTTTAAATACTATAAAGAATTTGATATTTGGTGTCGTCGTTCATAGAAAGGTAAAGGCGTAGTTTTGTTTAAACAATATCCTGGTGCCAACAAATGGATTTGTAAACACGAAGGACTCTCCAACAGTGAATGGCGCGAAGGAATTAAAATGGTTGGAAATGTTGCTGCAGTACGTGCAGTACGGGAAGATCTCAGGAATATCCGTTGCAGGCGTTGCCACGAAGTTGAAACTCTTGCACACTTCCTGGGATCCTGTCCGCACGGGAAAGCTCTTCGAAACACTAAACACCACCAAGTACGATCAATTATAGCCACTGCCCTTAAAGATGCCGATTACAACACCTTTGAAGAAGTACATGGTCTCTCCGTCACTGGTAGCACACGACGCATAGATATAATGGCTTTCAAGGAATCGGACTTCTGGTTGGAGTAAGAGGTACCGCCACACTCTTCATGAAAGATGTGTTTAAGAGGCTTGGAATACCTACATGTATTATTTCGATTGTAACCTTAGCTGTATTGAAAGAATCAATTGCTTTACTAAAGCATCACCTATATTCAAAATGAAACTAAGTTCATTAGTATTTGACTTTTTCGTAATGCTTACATTTCTCTAAAACTAGGTATATTTTCACTAATCTAAAATGTATTTGCAGCTCTGTACTTCTTAGGAGTTTATTGTGTCAAAACAAAATCAAAGGTTGAACGAACTTGTAAACATTTATATGGTTAAGTGCACTTTGTCCCTTGTGGCAGCTCACGGATGGTCAGAAGATTTCTAAATTTCTATAGATGATGTACGAAACAGGATTAAGCAACTAATTGCAGCTTTCTCTGAATTCCTCATGGTGATAAGTAGACCGGGTCTCATAGTGTGACCGGTGAGGCTAAATCAAAGCATGACGCCTTAGAGCGGCCACGGCCAGTGACATGACATGATAATTCCAGGAGAAATTGGATGCATGGAAAAATTTTGTCCACAAGTAGCGAAATATAGCATTTATAACGCTATGAAAAAGTATAAATTATCTCGTTATTCTGGAAATTTAAGTTAGAATGAAAGAAAAGAATGAAAAGGTAAATAAAAATATAAGTATAATAATAGAAATTTATAGTACAAAAACCCACATTCCCCTACTATACCTGGCTTAGTTGCTTCATGAGTGATGCCTTACTGGTTTCACGAAGTTCAGACCTGTCTTTGGGCAGTTGACTAAACAACAAGTAGTAGAGAGTAAAATTATGATGTTATCCGCGAGTTCATACAGTTCTCACGAGCACATAAAATCTGTTTATTCTGCTGTACAATATTTGATCCATTACTGGTATCACCCCACACACCATAAACATGCGGCATTTCGATCCATGATGCACAGACTAATCAACATTCCTATGAGCCATCAAGACTATAAGAAAGAAATACACTCTACCAAATACATTTATTTATTTATTTATTTATTTATTTATTTATTTATTTATTTATTTATTTATTTATTTATTTATTTATTTATTTAAATTTAAATATACAGAATAAAGAAATATAATTACAAAACAAAACAAAGAGAAATACAAATAAAATAATACAAGGAATATAAAAAGAAGATACAGTAGTATTAACAAAATTTGAGACCGAATGAGCAGCGCTCGTGCTCGGTCGCAGTTCAGATATAATATGAAAATAAAATAATAATAATAATAATAATAATAATAATAAAAATAAATAAGTAAAATAAAATAGGAACTAAAATATAATTACAGCGGCAATGGAATTGTATAATATAATATTAACACTAGAGAAGAATAATATCGCACGTGAAAAGTAGGACTAATATATATTTCAAAATTATAGAATACAAATATAATATAGGTTGATTAATCCATACACATAGGCTATAAATTTATTTAATCAAATTGAAGATATTAACACGTTTCTAATTTTCTTGTTATATGTTAGTGGGTTACATGTTAGAAGTTCTGGGTGTAATTTAGTTAAAGCATTGTACAACCGAGGGCCAAAATTAATGCTATGATTTAGACCAGCAGATGTGAGACATTTAGGTTCTACTAATGTTGAATTAATATTTCATCT
This sequence comes from Periplaneta americana, assembly GCF_040183065.1. NCBI lineage: Eukaryota > Metazoa > Arthropoda > Insecta > Blattodea > Blattidae > Periplaneta > Periplaneta americana. The sequence continues at coordinate 113,582,454 of NC_091122.1, read as the reverse complement.
TGTGTCATAATTGTGTGCCTGTAATACAAACTTATTACGATTTTTAAGATAAAATTTTAACAGCGTATACTTATAAATTTGTTCAATATTAAATACATTAAATTCAGAATAAATTGATTTAGTTGGATAATCGAAACGTTTCTTCAAACAAATTTTATTAGCACAGGATAATGGATACAACCCCAACATAATAGACAATATCACAACTAAGACTAAATGCAAACATGAAAACGCAATACAAACACAAGAAAAGAATAAATACGTCACAGTAACATTATGATAACATAAACACAAGATTCAAGATCCATCAAACTAAAATACAACACTGCATACAGAGCACATAACGCACTACAAAAACATCTTAACATAAAAACAAATACAAGTTAACAGGTGTATACAAACCATCATGCAACAGTTGCTACGACTTCTACATTGGACAGACTGGATGATCATTTCAAACACGTTACAAGGAATATGCCACGGCTATAGCCAAACCATAAAACAATTGATCTTATGCAGAACACATCATAAACACCAACCATAACTACAGAAACATAGACACTGACATGAAAATATTACACATCCAGCCAAAAAAAAAAAAAAAAAAAAAAAAAAAAAAAACAGAAATTTGACACTCTAGAACAGTGATTCCCAAAGTGGGGGTCGTCTAAAGAGCTGAGGGATGTCACGAGATGTTTTACATAAAAAAAACACAAAGAAAAGGCTTATTAACATAAATTTATGTTGCATTTAGTAGCTTCTCAAGTCTGAACTCGATATTCACACACCGTTATCATTTTCAATTACTTGTTTTTTTGTTTTGATGACAATCATAGACCAGAAACTTATTTTGCATAAATACTGTACGAATTTGAAAATACTACAAAATATTTAAGACACTCTGTTGGAAGCTCGAGATACTCTTGCACTCTTTTGATCCAAAACTGGTCTACGTCTTTCGGAATTACAGCCAGCTGAATGTAACTGTCTAAATCCCGTTTCGTTATCCATCTGTTACTGTCGTAATTATTTAGTATTTCTTCCAGAAAATACTAAAAAAAAAAAAACGTTGTTAAAAATAAAATTGTGGAAATTTAGTTGCCTGTTCACAAAAACAAACTCTGTATTTATCTATCATAATGTACGTAGCTAAATTTTCCATGATTTTTTAATATAGGGTACTGGAGTGAATCAAATTTCTTTTTGTCAAGCGATGTCAACCAGAAATCAAGTGTCTTTATAAATCCGTTGAGTTATTGGGTTATTTTACGACGCTCTATCAACATCTAGGTTATTTAGCGTCTGAATGATATGAAGGTGATAATGCCGGTGAAATGAGTCCGGGGTCCAGCACCGAAAGTTGCCCAGCATTTGCTCGTATTGGGTTGAGGGAAAACCCCGGAAAAACCTCAACCAGGTAACTTGCCCCGACAGGGATTCGAACCCGGGCCACCTGGTTTCGCAGCCAGACGCGCTGACCGTTACTCCACAGGTGTGGACAAATCCGTTGATTTTGTCCCTGATTCTTATTATGTTAACATCTTGACGTAACAAATGTTTAAGTGTTCAAAAAATGTATCAGTAAGGTAGGCTAGTCTAACAATCAGATGAACATTTTATTGGAAACTAGGTTTGTATATTCTGATTTTTCATCTTGGAAGTACTGGTACATTAGAAGCTGGTGGTATCCAAGGTTTTGAGTAAAATTATTGTTTCCGATTTTAGAGGAATTTGATTCTTCGAATGGTGTTAAGTGCCGCTACAGCAGTGGGGGAACGCAAACAAATGTCTCGCCCAGAAGTAGGTCGTTCCTTCAAAAAGTTTGGGAAGCGCTGCTCTAGAACAATATGAAATTTACAAACACACAAAAACACAACCACAACATATCCTGAACACCTACCCGAATTTCGGAACACTTACCTTTTAGATACAATCATGAACACACCCCACCACAACAACAAATCAGAAGACAGAACTCACTAGAATTTAGAGGACGATGCAAACAACATCGAAACCAGTCAATCAGGTAAACTAACATCAAAATGTATAATGTTAACACAGTGAAGATCTAAATTTAATTTTAAATTTTAGGTTATTTATTCTGTGAGCAGTATGAAATGGAAATAAATGTAAACAAGACGAAGACCATGGTTGTCGCACGAAAAGTAAAGAAGGTAAACTTGCCAATTCTAAACGAAACAGTAGAGCAAGTGAACAACTTCAAATACTTGGAATGTACTATAATCAGTAACATGAGCTGCAGCCAAGAAGTCAAAAGGAGGATAGTAATGGCAAAGGAGAAAGGAACATCTTCTGCGGACCTCTGGAAAAAGAATTAAGGTGAGTGGGTAATGATGCCTGTGCGATTGAAACATTTCAATACAAAAGTTTAGTTCAATATTTCTAGGCTTTTAGTGCTCAGAGGGAATAAAAATTTCCATGCTTATACAATTAGTCATTCTGAATTCAGTGGTATAAAAGACAACTAAATAGTTTCGTATCCAAGTGCAAAATAAAGGCCCTAACTGATAACCTGTTTTCCCACTTTGCTAAGTGTACCTCATTCTTCAGGTGTACATTACTTGCTACAATCTTCACTCATATACTCTGCATTTTGTTAAGTTATCAAGTAATGTATATTTTAAATTCTAAAGCAAAATTTAGTTAAATACTTCACCCCTAGTGAAACAGAAAAAAATATTGAACTTTGTTTAAAATTTTTTGCAATTTTTTTTCAAAGCCTATATATTTTTTCTCGAGTTATGTGTGTGACATTCTTAAACCCGTAGGTCTACTGTATAGAACACTGCTACAGAAAACACTGTAAAAATTTCATGTAAATTGATTCAGTAGTTTCAGTGAAAAATGCACTTGTTTGAAAAATGTTAACTTACGGAAAACTGCATTTAAAAAAAAGAAGTATGAATTAGATGCACCGCCAAATTTAAAGGGGTCATTTAAAGGGCATTTGTACAGAAATACCTCCCACATATTTATATTGTTTTAAAGAGGAAGTTTTGTACTTTTTTTTTTAAACAGAAAATTAAAAAATAGGATTTTTGACCCCTAATCACTACCTGGTACCCTTAAGGAAGAGACTAGTGGAGTGCATTGTGTGGAGTGTGGCCTCGTATGGGGCAGAAACATGGACATCACGACGAAGTGAAGAGAAACGAATAGAAACATTTGAAATGTGGATATGGAGAAGAATGGAGGTTGTGAAGTGGACAGACAGAATAAGAAATGAAGTTGTGTTGGAAAAAGTGGTTGAAGAAAGAATGATGCTGAAACTGATCAGGAAGATTCACTGGCTGACAAGAAACTGCCTACTGAAGGATGCACTGGAAGGAATGGCGCCGGGAGAAAAGTTGGGGGCAGAAGAAGATATCAGACGATAGACGACATTAAGATATATGGATCATATGAGGAGACAAAGAGGAAGATAGAAAATAGGAAAGATTTGAGAATGCTAGGTTTGCAGTGAAATACCTGCCCACGGACAGAACACTTATGTATGTATGTATGTATGTATGTATGTATGTATGTATGTATGTATGTATGTATGTATGTATGTATGTATGCATGTATGTATGTATGTATGTATCTATTTATTTAATTTAATATAATATGTTTATTTATTTATTCTTGCGAAGTTAAGGCCACCAGCCCTTCTCTTCCACTTAGTCAGAAACAAAAGAAGCTGATACAATTTGCAGTAATACAAGTTAATTATTACAGACTAATATTTAAGAAGACTAAAAAAAATTGACATAGTCTTACAAGCGTGCGTGTTTGTGTCTGTGTGTATGTAATATATTTGTAATGTGTGGTTTGTGAAGAAGTTATAAATGAATGAATTGATGAATGTATGAATTTTGTTGTTATTGATGTGTTATTTGTCATGGATAGAGTAATTAAAAAAAATAATTCACTACTTTGAATAAATCCATTGTTTAGGCTGCTAAGGACGGTGAAATAAAGACCACTTTAGATACCAGTCATGGATAAAATAAATAAACAGTTAGAATCCATTGCAACCTCCAGAGCAGTGAATGAATCAAAGAGGTTTTCAAATAGTAAGCAACATAAAATAAGTAAGTAAAAGTTCGACATTCTCGTAACTTAAATAATGAGAGAGTAAAAAAAAATAGAACAGAAGGTAAATAAATAAATAAATGACAAGAGTTTTAGTCATGCTGTCCCTCACATCCAGTGCTGCGTGTGCCATGTTGAATTATTCTTCAAGTTTAATTAAATTTCTCACTAGGACGACGTCACACAAAGTGAGTATGAAAAATTTATGAACCTTGTTAACAGTGAAATCCTGACCACTGAAGCGCCAGAAGGAATAGAGTGGACGTTTCAAGCACCGAGTCTGCCTGCTAACTCCCTTCATTATTCATTTATTAAGCGAAGCTACATCAACTGTGATGGCTATTCAACGTTAATGAGAAATTTCTGAAATAAGTGAAAGTGCGAAGAAGGAATTGAAGAGCTGTAGGCTGTCAATATTCCTACTGGTATGGTTTGCTTAAGTCGTATCGAACCTAGGTCCGATTTCCAGCAGGAATCTGACGAATTCTTTCCATTTCTTCGGCTTTCGGTGTGTGTCCGTAAAATATATTTACAAGTGGTAGGGGAGGAAGACTCAAACAGTGTAAACAGAAAGGTGTGCAAATATGGCCGTATGCAGATGATCAAAACAACTGTTTCGTTGAGTTTTTAGTTCCATGGTTCGTGTCTGCAAAGTTATTTACATATTATGTATTATATGCCTGAGAAGTCTGATACCATAATCTACCGGTGTTGTTCATCCCTCCGCAAGCTGACCTGAAATGCACATGCTGTAAGCTAAGTGGCGTGTGTACGTTGGGTACATAATGTACCCCACGTTATCTTCTTTTAATTGCGTGTTAATTTTATTTTAAGCGCGTGTCCAATAATAAACTGCATGAAACTACTTACTAATGACAGCACGTCTATCTGTCTGTCCACACAAATATAACAACTAGCCATCCGTGGAACGGCTTTGTACAAAATTTTATATTTTATTTTTTAACTAAACCCTGTTAAACCATTTTGATTTAAAAAAAATAAATCGCACAAGTCTAACAGCCCATTTAGAAAAAGTTGGATATATATATATATATATATATATATATATATATCTATGGTAAAAGTTGGTAATATTGTGATACTAATAATATTATGATAGTTATTTCTGAGAATGTTTTACAATTTTACTGAGCGAGTGGAAGATCGGTTTTTTGCGTCATCATGTTAAGGGAATGTTCGTGGACAAGTTGCTGCACAAAACCTGTCCTTCTCTCGCTCAGTAAAATTATATATATATATATATATATATATATATATATATAGGGTAAAAGTTGGTAATATTGTGATACTAATAATATTATGATAGTTATTTCTGAGAATGTTTTACAATTTTACTGAGCGAGTGGAAGATCGGTTTTTTACGTCATCATGTTAAGGGAATGTTCGTGGACAAGTTGCTGCACAAAACCTGTCCTTCTCTCGCTCAGTAAAATAACATATATATATATATATATATATATATATATATATATATATATATATATATAGGGTAAAAGTTGGTAATATTTTGATACTAATAATATTATGATAGTTATTTCTGAGAATGTTTCACAATTTTACTGAGCGAGTGGAAGATCGGTTTTTTGCGTCATCATGTTAAGGGAATGTTCGTGGACAAGTTGCTGCACAAAACCTGTCCTTCTCTCGCTCAGTAAAATTATATATATATATATATATATATGTATGGTAAAAGTTGGTAATATTGTGATACTAATAATATTATGATAGTTATTTCTGAGAATGATTCACAATTTTACTGAGCGAGTGGAAGATCGGTTTTTTGCGTCATCATGTTAAGGGAATGTTCGTGGACAAGTTGCTGCACAAAACCTGTCCTTCTCTCGCTCAGTAAAATTGTAAAAATTTCTCAGAAAAAACTTTCATAATATTATTAGTAGGCTATCACAATATTACCAACCTTTAGGCTATATATTTATGTATTTAACTATATACTTATAAAGTTTTATCTCGAAACCCATTCATCGAAATGTTAGTTAATTTGGTATTTATATTTATTTATTATATTTGTATAACTGTAATTGTTTTTACCATCGAATAAAGAAAATCTAAATATTCAGCTATAAACGGAACCAGCCACATTTCTTCACTCCTTTTTAAAGCCCAGAGAAAAATCTGGTATGGGTACAAAATGGACCCTGTCCAACTTGCCGAGGGTTATATAAATTTATGTTATGTTGACAATGGAATTTTTACAAACATAGTAAATAAAATAAACAGATCGTGTTACATAATTTGTCATAATTTTAATAAAAATATGTAAATTACCAATTGGTGTTTTTTCTTCATTATTACAATGAAGGTAGTATCGGGAGTCCGTTGATTATATTGATCAGAAACAGCCATTGAGTTCCTGCTTTCTACATGAGAAAATCATGTTGAAACCCAGGAAGTTCCAGGTGGAACTTGTGACGTTCAGGTTAATTTTGGGTCACATTTTGCCAAGAGTTTTAATTTCTATATCTCCACATTACATGAGATACATAAAGCGAATTTTTAAACAAAGCTACAGTAAAAATTCTATAGTTAGTATTGTCGGCTGTGCTTTTAGGTAATGGAAAACGTTATGAGGTGAAAAAGCCGTAATACAGCTTCTACCAAAAGTTTAAGGACAACTCTTCAAGAGATATGTTTCACTCCTGTCCTTGCACTTACGTGAAATTCTGTGATGTTTATAGATGGACCAAGTGCCTGTGAAAAATGAAGTTTTTTTTACTGCAAACCCAATTCTCCTTGCTTTCAAACTGTGGATTATATAAACATTTTTCTGTTATGAAAACTTATTGAAAAATCACATTAGGAAAAAATTATTTACTCCAAAATGGGTATTCTTATATTAATTAATTTTTGGATAGCGTCTAGTCATTCTTCCACATCCCAATAATCTCCGACTTTGCGTTCACACTCACTGAATTTCGACCCTTTTTCAGTATTTCAAATCTAACCTTCCCACACTTGTAGCAAAATCCATAGCCGATTACTAAAAATAAAAAAAAATAATCTAATTGGCCAGTGTTACCGATTCTTAATGTTATGATGCAAGTGGCAATGGTGGTCCAGGGTTAACTTGTCGCCAATTTCAAACATAAGAGAATTTTAGAAAATCACAATTTTTTCTTACGGAAAAAGGAGAAAAATGTCGTTTATAATGCGTGGAAAAACTATCAAATTTTTTTAACATACGGTAATAATTGCACAAAAAACTCTAACTCGATTCTAAAATTCACTGAACTAAGTAAATTCTTTATGGAGTAATTAATTGTTTTACTTTAAAAAATGTAATTTTTCAACAAGTTTTCATAACAGAAAAACAGCTTGGAAGATATAGAGACTGCGTTTGCAGTAAAAAAAGAAACATTTTTCACAGACATTTGATCCCTATATAAACATCTGAGGGATTCATATAAGTAGGAACAGGTGTGGAATATCACTTTTTAAGGGGTGTCCTTAAACTCAGATGGAAACTGTACATTTCAGAGGTAGAGACTGAACTAAAAGTCGTTTTGATACCGAATTTCCAGACCTCTCTTTCACATTTCAAAGCCTACGTCATGAAAGTTCCATCTCGTACTTCTATGAAACAGAAATTAAGGGTGTTTTCCAATGAATCTTAGAATATAGGTCGACATATCATATTTCTCATTTTCTTGATCCGAAATTAAACAGTGAATGATTAACATAAAACATATGTTCTGCGCAGAAAAAATTGCAGTACAGTTCCATAGTTTAAAAAATGTATCTTTATTTAGGCTATTAATCTGAAGCGGGTTATTGCATTTGTTCCTAACTTAAAAATGGCTTTTAAGAAACCCGGAGTTTCATTGCTGCCCTCACATAAGCCCGCCATCGATCCCTATCTAGAGAGAGATTAATCCAGTCCGTACGATCTTATCCCAACTCCCTGAAATGCATTTTAATATTATCCTCCCATCTACGTCTCGGCCTCCCCAAAGGTCTTGTCCTCTCAGGTTCCAACTATCACTCTATATATACTCCTGGATTCACCCACACGTGCTACATGCCCTGCCCATCTCAAACGCTTGTTCCTAATTTATGTTAGGTGAAGAATACAATGGGTGCAGTTCTCCGTTCTGTAACTTTCTTCATTCACATGTAATTTCATCCCTCTTAGTCCCAAATACTGAAGTCAAGTTTCACAAGTAATATTACTATTTAATAAGAGAAAAATTCGTACCGGCACCGGGAATCGAACCCAGGACCTCTCAGCTCTGCGCGCTGAGCGCTCTTTCCAACTGAGCTATGCCGGGACATGATCCACGGCGCCGGCCGAACCCCTCTCGTAATGCTTTTACGGCCTTACTACCTGCATTTGAGATGATGCAAGTCATATATGCAGGAGCGCATATTTAAATGACTTTGTGGCCATATTCAACATCAGTTTGTGACAACTGCTAACAGTTAATACATGACATATTCATTTTGTATGAGGTCTCACCCACCTCAAATGGAGGTAGTAAGGCCGGAAAATCATTACGAAAGGGGTTCAGCCGGCGCCGTGGATCGTGTCCCAGCATAGCTGAGTTGGAAAGAGCGCTCAGAGCGCAGAGCTGAGAGGTCCTGGGTTCGATTCCCGGTGCCGGTACGAATTTTTCTCGTATTAAATAGTCATAATACATATTGCCTACTTCATAGTAGCCGTGTAATATTAAATGAGGTGGGCGAGACCTCATACAAGATGAATATGTGAGGTATTAACTGTAAGCAGTTGCCACAAACTGATGTTGAATATGGCCACAAAGTCATTTAAATATGCGCTCCTGCATATATGACTTGTATCGTCTGAAATTCAGGTAGTAAGGCAGTAAAAGCATTACGAGAGGGGTTCGGCCGGCGCCGTGGATCGTGTCCCGGGTTAGCTCAGTTGGAAAGAGCGCTCAACGCGCAGAGCTGAGAGGTCCTGAGTTTGATTCCCGGTGCCGGTACGAATTTTTCTCGTTTTAAATAGTAATAATACATATTGGCTACTTCATAGTAGCCGTGTAATATTCAATGAGGTGGGCGCGACCTCATACAAAATGAATATGTGATGTTTCACAAGTAAACAAACCCGTACCTATAGTAAAGTGACAGCAAACCTGTTTCATCAGGAAATAAATTTCGCTACCTGCTTATGATGATTCTACAGAATCTCGTTTCTTATCATTTCCTAGATTATATTCTCATTTTAATCTTCCTTTCTGCATGTATTATTTTTCTGTTTTTGTTTCCTTTATTTTTTCTGTTTCGTCTTTTTCTCTTTTCTTTTCTCTCTTTCTTTTGCTATTTTCAAATTTCTTTCTTTCCAGTGTTCTTGTTTTAGTTCTTTATTCGTTTTTTATTATTTTCCTCTCTTTTGTGTCTTCCTCATTTTTCCTTCGTTCCTTTTTCTTCTTCTTTAAATTCCTTCTTACATATTCTTTGTGTTTGCTTGATAAATCTTAATTACTTTTCTTTCCATGCCTTTTATTTTCTCTCCTTGCTTCCCCTTTTCACAATATCCCTCTCAATATATTTTCTCTTCTCTTTTCTCTCCTTCTTTTGACCAGACTTTCTAACTTTATTTCTTCGTACTTATTCAATGTGTTCCTTTTTTCTTTCTACTTTTCTTTCCCGCTTCTTTTATTTCTACTTACAAATGAATTTCTTTTGAATTATTCTATTTACTTTTTTTCTTTTTTCCCTTCTTGACTCTTTTATTTCCTTTCTTTCTATTTCATTCTTTCTTATTTTATATATATATATTTATTTCCGCCTTTTTATCTTTATTTCTTTTCATTTTTATCTCTTTCGTACATTTGAGTCACGGCAGAAGACTTGAAGAGATTAGAATTAGAAATTCGTGTGAAGGTTTCTCGCGGAAATCAACAAGCCTGCCAACACAAGCTGTGAAATCCGGAATCTGTTTAAAAGGGGTGGAGTACGGTGGAAAATTTATGAGAAAATTTAGGAAGAAAGAGAGTTGAATCTGAAAGCACAAGGAAAGGCGAGGAGAGGGGTTTGTCCATAGTCGTAAAAGGACGTTTTATAGGTCTGAAGTTTTCTAGCCTTCTTTCTCTCCCACCACTGCCACCACTATCACATCCCTCCAACTCTTCCTTTACTGCAAGCAGGATGGTGACTTTACCGTTGACACAGACCAGAGTTTCACGCTATCAATCTTAGCACGTTTACGGTACACAGTAAAAATAATTCAATTCTGTTTTCTTTTTTCCCTTCTCTGTCTATTCCACAACGTTACTCTTATTTCTGTCTCTCCGAACCTCCACCCCTTTTTTGAGGGCGACGACTATAGATCATCCTTCCTCCAACATCCGAATGGATGGGCAAACACCAGTCGCAAGAATTAATCCCTCGGTGAAGAGCGAATGGGGGGGGGGATGGGTTTTATGGTGGGGTTTATTTCTGCTAGCAACACAAGATTTATCATTTCGGCATCAAGAAGACGGTAATGATTGCCATCACGACAGGTTTATTGCCCGTGTTACCACTATCCATGATTACACGCACACAAAACCTGCAGGGATGTAAGGAGATGTCCCTGTCCTCTATTATGTATTTACAAGGGCGGTGGTTTTGCCATATTTTGAAGATATTGCTTCATGTTGCCTTTACTGTGCAATTTTTCATGCTAAGCTCATTTGGTGTTCTAGCAACCGTTTATATTGAAATAAAGCGTAATTTGTTGTCTTCCTCAGTGGTGTAGTGGCATTAAGTTGGTGGACTGGAATCTAGGCGAAAGCGATGGGTTTTAAGGGCAGCGGGAAAAACTTGACTGCCTTTCCCAGGAAATCGGAAGTTCTGGTCATACATTCACGGCATGTAATGTAACTCTGTCCATTAATTCATAGTCACAGTCTAGTTAAAATATATACCGAACGGTTTTGTTAGTACAGCACAAAGGGTTAGTGTCGATACTTAATACAAGACAAAAATATGCATGTTGTTGAATGTCGTAAATTTACCTACAGAATAGAAGACGTGAGAAATTAGGTACTTTTATAATTTGACACTAAATAATCGTATGTTTGGGGTTTGATTTTTTATATCAATAGGGAGGCTATTAAAAATTGTTACTGCCATATAAGGTACTCTTTTTTGATACCACGATAGACTTGGCGACTGAGTATGAAAGTCATACTTTTACGAGTATTTATACTATGAATTGAGTAACAGTAACGACCTGGGTTGAATGCTTCAATTTATATGTCAATTACAATATTTTATGTACTGTATAATTATTTAGGTGTTAGAGTAACGATTTCTTACGAATGCTTCAATTTAACATCAATTATAATATTTTGTATACTATATAATTATTCAGGTGATACGGTAACGACTTCGGTTGAATGCTTCAATTTAGCATCAATTTTAATCCCCAACTTAATTTCTCACAAGTAGGGTAAAGTTTCCTAATGCCGTGATACCCCTAATTCCGTGATACGTTTTTTTTTCACTCTCACAGGATTGTGTATCTTGCTTAAAAGTTCACCGATGTCTCAAAAGTAGCTGTAACATGCACTCTTTCGGGAAAGATATCTGGCGCTATGATCGAACGGCAAAAAAACTTTGACTGATATTCAGTTAAAAAAAAGTATCATACTATTAGGTGTGTCACGGCATTAGGCAACTTTACCCTACAACACTGTCGCAAGAATACTGTAAAACTCCGGCAAAAATTTTAAGAAACTGGTTCAGTTACGAATAAATAAATCAGATATCTTTCATAAAAATAGATACTATAGTTTCTGAACTTTAACACGAAAAGTCAGTCAGGTAAGAGAAACAAATACGGTATAGATCCGTCCACAATTTATTATAGGTAATACTGTGTAAGTTCAGTATTAGGTAGAATCATTTACGTTCATAAAAAGACATTGTTAAGTGGTAGAGGTAGTAGACTAGTACTAGTAGTAGCAGTAATTGTATCAGTGGTAGAAATAATATTAGCAGTATTATAGTAGTAGAAGTATCAATAGCAGTAGCGTACAATGCTGACACTAAACAGGGCATCATTGTGGACCCCACGATACGTTTTGAAGTAGAATGTCATCAGTCAGCCGAGGTCCACCTTGATCTATGATCTATGAGCCTACAGTCAACTATTCCAAGCTGAAATATGCCTTAATTCACACTGAGGTATTCGGCTTGCTCATAGGTGCTCGAGGGACTATACCAGCTTTTTTCTAAGAATTTCGGCGGAAGTTTGCTCTACCAACATCTCTGAGGGATGATATTATGATAATTGTGTTAAAAAATCCTGCCAAATCCTAATTAATCACAAGATGCCACATTAATAGCAATTGTAATTTTTCACGCTGTTTTCTTTGTTTCCCTCCTTTAAAATTTAATATCTATGTTTACATATGTATAATAATTTTTGAGGATATACTGAAACCGTAAGGGCTACCCTCAATGGGGTGCAGTTTATTATTATTATTATTATTATTATTATTATTATTATTTTAGTGGCAGCAGTATTATCAATAGTAGCATCAATGATAGTAGCAGTAGCATCAGTAGTAGTAGCTGCAGTCCTACAAATGAAGGGTTCAGAGCTATAGTGGGCCAAGCGCCATTTATTAAAAACGGAGAAAGCAAGGGTTATAATTAAGTGAATACCATAGTTTAATAAAGATTGACATATCATTTAGTTTTAATGTGTGTACTTTATATTACTTCCTATATGTTTCCATTGAATTATGGTAAGAACTTCATTATATCCCTTATTTTCAACGGTTTTAATAAATGGTGCTTGGCCCACTGTGGTTCTAAACCCTTCAATAGTAGTAGTAATAGTAACAGCAGTACCATCAGTAGCAGCAATAACTTAGTATCATCAGTAGCAACAATAGAATCAATGGCAACAGTAGACTATGTTAACGACTCTTCTAACTTCACATGTTACGAGTCGAATTTCAATGTGGACGAAAAATTATGACACATTTTTACTTCTATCAGGTACAGGGCTCTTTTACTTGCTGTTAATATAAGACGCAGAATCCATAGCTTTCCTCCACAGTCGAAGGAAACCACACAATATATTTTACTTCTCTTTAAAATCCATTCATCTTCTCTGCGTTTGAAGCCAGAAATCTAGAATACATTCGCTAAACCACCTGGGATAACGACGGGGTTATTATCACTACTATATTATAATTGGTTATTTCTGAACGCCATATCAACTGCGAGTTAGAACTGGTGGCAAGGAGAAAGCATTTTGACATGAGACCGGTATTAACAGGCAATCGCCTTAAATTTGGGAGAAAATCTTAAAAATAAATCAGACCAGGTAATCAGTTCACGTTTGAATACAGTCTCTCATCACGCGTCCATTTCATTACCCTTGAGCTACGTCGGTGGTTTAGACGGAGTTAAATTGACATCAACTGAACAATTTTAAAAGAAATAATATCGTGTATATGACAATTGAAAACATGTCTATCCCTCATAAAAGGAACATCTAGAAAGGATTCTAATAAAGTAAGTATCCTTAAAGTTTTGAGTACCGGTAATATTACACCGAAGAAGAAATCTGTAAGTAGTTGAGAAACTTCAGCGATATTAACCACAAATAAACCACTTGAAACTAAAACTTCTTGCGTTTATTGCAATCACTGGGAAAATATCATACTTGTATAGTGTTTATTTTTAAATTAAGGTCTGTGTTTTATATATTACTTATAGAATAGGGCTAAAGCAAAGAATTGTTTATATACAGTACATTCTGAAAGACAGGAAGAATTCCATATATTCCAGACATGCACATCATAAAATTGTGTTCAATATCACGCTTAGGCTGCCTTGCATCCAAGAAAACTGGGTTTAAATTAGAAAAACGGTTAAATAGACTATGAATAAGTTCTGAAAATTATGACATTCTAAATTTGAATGACTTTAAAGGAGAAGAAGGAAAAGATACAAGAATACAGGATTGTTTCCGATCTCTGATAACGAATTTGAATGACATCATGTATGTCAGGAGTCACATGACAGCTGAACTGTGGCGCGAGGTGACAGACCAGCAGTGAGTGATCTCATAGCCAGAGTGCACGGCAACTCACAGCAGAAATTCCCAATAAAATCGAGCCTTTTAGGGACGGGTACATAACAACCCTTTCCGATGCCAAGTAGCCTACAGTTAAGTGAAAATAAAAGAAGTCTGCAAGGAACGAGGTTTCGTTATTTCCAAGAAAGGCATTATATGTGTACTTAATAAGGTTAGTAAAGCTAGAATGGAATTAATTTGTATCATCTCGTGGGGTGCGGCGACTTGTGACGGGGGGGGGGAGGGTGAATTTGCTTGCTTTTTCCGCTCTGGAATTAATCCCATCCGAGCTTTGCCAGTCTTATTAGGTACACACAAGATGCCTTTCTTGGAAATAATGAAACCACGTTTTTTGCAGGCTCCCATGATTTGCACGTAACTGTACTTGGAATCGGAAAGAGTTGTTATGTACCCCTCCCAAAAAGGCTCGATTTTCTTGGGCATTGCTACTGTGATACACCGTGCACTCTGATTGTGAAATCACTCACTACTGGTCTGTCACCTATCGCCACAATTCAGCAGTCGGTGTGATTCCTGACGCACATGACGTTATTCAAATGCGTTATCAGAGATAGGAAACAACCCTATATTTGAGAATCTTAAAAGTTGCTGGATTTTACGTGTGAGTTACTGGTGTGTCAGACAACCCTAAACGTGAAGCTCCAAATTCTGATTTTATTTATTTTTTCCTTACAGGCATTGCCTTCACTACTGCTGATCAGATCCTTCTTCTCAGGTAGTTTCGTTCATCCTGGGTCGCTTTAATTATATTGCCAACTGGAACAGACTAGCAGGCCTAAACTGTAAAATTATAGTCATGATATTGATATAAAAAGTAATATGAAATGATTTCTAATATGGATGAAGCGGTTGGCTGTACTTTACTCAGTAATTATCAATATTAATTCGTGCTGGAAGAGGCGTACATTATAAACGTCTAAGTGTACTATCCTCGTAGCAAAATAGCGAAATATTAATTTCGGAGCATCTGAACTACGGACCAGATCTCGGAAGTATATGCGGGAGCGCAAAGTAAATAGACGGACGATGGACTGACAGCTTCATAAACAATGGAGTTGAACTGTTCCAACACCAGGCAGCTCTCATGGCATGCACTTGGTGTGCGTCGGGAATTCCGCACTCACACACGGCGTAAACGATGAAATATTAAAGGCTAGTCCGGTGGTTTAAATGTGATGCATTGGTAGAGGTATCAGTTATGTGTGTAGGCTGGGATTATATCTATGGCAACATATATTACTTTTTAAATAGTTTAACATCAATCTCTGCTAACATACCCATTAAGATAATTCCAGAACAACTGTCATTCTTTGAACAGCTGAATAACTACTTGTACCTAATTTCAAGTTAAATTTTGAGAGATTACCCACTATAATTTTTACGTAATATTAACCAAATTAGCGTGAATATGTTAGAAGAAAATCCACAAATGATTAGAGAAAACACGGAAATTTTACTTCAAGCGAGTAAAGCGATAGAAAAAGTATATGATTATGTCTCGTGACCAGAATATTGTACGAAATGGAAACATAAAAATTGGATATTTATCCTTCGAAGAGGTTGAAAAATTCAAATATCTTGAGCAACAGTAACAAATGTAAATGATACTCGGAGGAAATTAAACGCAGAATAAAATGGGAAATGCCTGTTATTATTCGGTTGAGAAGGTTTTGTCATCCAGTCTGCTCTCAAAAAATCTGAAAGTTAGAATTTATAAAACAGTTATATTACCGGTTGTTCTATATGGTTGTAAAACTTGGACTCTCACGTTGAGAGAGGAACAGAGATTAAGGGTGTTTGAGAATAAGGTTCTTAGGAAAATATTTGGGGCTAAGAGGGATGAAGTTACAGGAGAATGGAGAAAGTTACACAACGCAGAACTGCACGCATTTTATTCTTCACCTGACATAATTAGAAACATTAAATCCAGACGTTTGAGTTAGGCAGGGCATGTAACACGTATGGGCGAATCCAGAAATGCATATAGAATATTAGTTGGGAGATCGGAGGGAAAAAGACCTTTGGGTAGGCCGAGACGTAGATGGGAGGATAATATTAAAATGGATTTCAGGGAGGTGGGATATGATGATAGAGACTGGATTAATTTTGCACAGCATAGAGACCGATGGCGGGCTTATGTGAGGGCGGCAATGAACCTGCAGGTTCGTTGAAAGCCATTTGTAAGTAAGTAATTAACCAAATTAGAGTGCTTTTTGCTATGCCGAAAAATTATACCTAAATACCTGCGAGTACAAGTAATGAATGAATGAATGAATGATAGTGAATGAATGAATGATAATAAATAAATGAATGAGAAGAGCATTGAATGAATAAATAAATAAATAAATAAATGAGAAAATGAATGAATGAATGAATGAATGAATGAATGAATGGATGAATGAATGAATATTTATTCAGAACGAATAGGTTTTCATCTGGTAGTTGTTACAAATAACAATTAAATAATTAATACAAAATATAATAAAAATATGTACGAATAAAAGATACGCCTCAAATCTGAACGCTTCTCAGTACAAATCTAAATATTTATGTGTATAAATCTAAAGACTTATCAGTACCTACCCTAATACATATGTGTATAAACTCTAATAGCCTACTTATCGGTACACAGCTAAATAGTCTACTTATGTGTACAGATTTAAATAGACCTACTTGGCTAGTCTAAATAGAAAACTTTGCTGTCGTGGCCCATATTTTAAGGAACAGAAGATGTTGTCATATATTATCTTGGGTTATGTCTTATCATAAGTTAACGATTTATCTATTATCACCACTTCTGAATCACTAGTAGGGTAAATCAGGGAAATATGGGCACTTTTATGATAACGCCTAAGTTACCCTAATACTTCGTGAGTTACGAAGCAATAGATAGAATGTTGGTAAACCAGAACTAAGGTGCCAAATTGAATGGTGCAGACGCTGCTGGACATATGAACGCTACAAATACAAATTATGAATGTGAATACATTTTGGAGCATAGCAAAAATAATGCTGTTGTTGATTTTTAAATGATTTACTTAAGGAATGACTGCCACAAATGTGTGAGGAATACCTAAAAACTTTACAGACAGGAATGATAGATTTAAACGAAACAATAATCCATATGGTAGGCGTTCTGAAGCATGTACTCGTTGGACAAACGGACCATCTGTTGAAATAATATACACTAAGGCAAATATGGGCACTGTCATTCAAGGTATTATGGGCACAAGCATTGAATGCAATTTTTTAAATCGTTCCTTAAAATATTTATATAGAGTAAAATTTTTCATAGGTAAATATCACTTATATAACTGAAATTTATATATATATATATATATATATATATATATATATATATAGGTCTACTCTTAATTATCTAAATTATTGTCAAATACTAAGCCCTACTTTAACTTTTCATTCCAATTTATAAAAAATTAACATTCCATGATTTTATAACGTCCTTCTCAACACCATATAATAATTGTTTATGTTCATTGCTATAGTTTAATTGATCATAATACAAATTACAAAAACAATTTAGTATATAGAAATGGAATGTTATCTTTCACAAAAGTTAGAATATTTTTCTTTGTTTTAATTAGTTTGTCTGAAGTTACCAAAAGAGCGGCAACAAGAGCCAATAAATTTCGAAAATCAGCAACTTGAAAGCAGTTGAATACGAATGCATTTTCTTCAACAAATGCTGCTTGCATTTGTCCTGCTAGTGGAGGAGACTTTTATACTGAGCAAAATGGAGAAAAGTGAGTACAGTGTGAAGGATCATGCGCTTTTTGGTACCATGAAGAATGTGTTGAGATGGAAAGTGTTTCATTTTTCTGTGACGATTGCACGAAATAAATTTAGAAAATGATTTTGGCTTCTTTTGCTTTTGTTCTTTGTCTTTTAGGGATTTTTACCATTTCAAATAACATTTGTAACTACTTACAGTATTTTTCATAGTCTTTCTTCCTCAATGAATGTGTTAAATAGATTTTTAATGTAGTCTCAGTGTTTACTTGAATAATACGTTTTTATTTGCTCAATATTCTATTACTTCACCAATAATATTGTTCTATGAATGGTTAGTGTAGAAAACATTAAGTACATGTATTTTGTAATGCTTGAAAATTTAAAATTCATATAATTCCTACTGCCCATATTACCAATATAGGTTCCCATGTTATACTTACAGTGCAGATAATATGGACACTTGTACAGTTCTAGTAAAATGCATATACCGGGTGAGGCATTTAAAACAGGTCACCTGAATAGAACGGCCATTTGTAGTGGTAGAAAACAATTATTCAGACTAAAGTTGTTTGGCGTGAAGAGGGACATATTGCTGTATAGATATTTGTTTGATAGGTACAGGTTTAATGTAGATATGGAAACCAACTTCATTATTATAAATGGATTGATATGATTTATTATTTGGTACCATTTAATAGTGGGTTTGAATATACATGCAAAAACTTTGTTTTGATGGTCATTGCAGATAGTAGAAGGTTAATTATGAATAATATGTTTATTAAAGATAAAGTAAATCATTCCTGCATGTTCAGAATTACATCATGTGTTCAAGGTGGTGACCTTGAGCATTGATACATGATGCAAGTGAATCGTTTGTTTCAGAAACAACACTTCTCCACTGTTTGACGGTATATGAGTTGTTAGCACAATCGCAATTACCGACTGAAATGCTACAGTTTTGTGCAGAAACAACACTTCCATCACATAACTGCTGTTTGCAAACTTAGTCGAAAGTTTCCGTTTCGTGCAGTAACAACACTTATCCTGGAGAGGTGCTGTTTCTGTTCTCCACAAGGAGCGCTGCTAGTTTCCTCCAATAGTACTATTCCAACATGGCGTCTAGTAGTGATGAGGGAGCTGTTTTGTCTGTAGTGAAAAAACGAAAGAGAGGATTTAAAAGTGTTGAATACAAACGAGAACATGTGAAAAGAGGAAGAGTAAAGGGGTTAGAACATATCAACTATGCTTCTAAGGTGGTCGCAAAGAAGAAAATTGGAAATGATTGCAAGTGAGTATGCCACAGTATTAATGTTTACCTGTTCAATAGCGTTGCTGTTGTTATGAAAATCATACGTTGCAATGTAACATGATTCATAATATGTTGAATCCATATTTACTCCTTTTATGCTTTTCGTCACATAACATAATCTCTCTTTCCTTCAGGTGTAAATTGAAGTGCTTTGGAAGATTATTGGAGGGGGATCGAGAAGAAATATTTACAAACTTTTATGCCAAAGAAACTAAAGACGAACAGGATTCGTATTTACAAGCATTAGTGGAAGTAGTGCAAGTTAAAAGGAGACGTCCGCAGGGAGATGAACCAAAGAAGCCACGTTCGCGTAATTTCAGTATTATGTGACATGTAGTTCTGGACGACAACAAGTGTGTGCCAAAGCATTTCTAAACTTGCATGATGTGACAAAGGGTCGCATTCGTCGTCTAACATCTTTGTTACTGCTTGGAAGATCTCCAAAGGATTTGAGGGGTAAAAACACTTCTGGAAATGCAACTTCTGGGGAAGTGTGTATATTAGTGGAAGATCACATACGCTCATACCCAACCAAAAAATCTCACTACTCATCAAGAGAAATAGAATATTTGAGCGAGAGGTTAAATATCACATTAATGCATGCCTCCTTTATGGAGAAGTATCCTGACCAACAGGTATCCTATTGGTTATACCGCAAAATTTTTAAGGAGCGATTCAGTCTATCATTTGGGAAGCAACAAATTGATACCTTCTGTACATGCGAACAACTATCGGTAAGGATGAAAAGTCCATCGTTGAATGATAACGCCAAACGTGTAGCAGGAACAGAGTTTATTGTCCATAAAAGAAGAGCCAAAAAGTTCACCAAAAATGGAATACTGTTCTAATCTCTGCAAAGAAGACAATGAAACTGCATCAATATGTATAGATTATATGCAGAATTTGCATCTGCCAGAGATACCTGTGCAGGAAGCATTCTATCTCAGACAACTTAATGTTAATGTATTTAATATACATAACTTGAGGGATAACACAGCAAAATTGTACATATATCACGAGGGACTGGCAAAAAAAGGTCCAGATGAAGTCTGTTCATTTATCTTAGATTACATAAGCAACGAGTTACCAAACACAACAAAGTACCTACATATCTTCTCTGATAGCTGCCCAGGTCAGAATAGAAATAACACAGTTGTTCGATTTCTCCAAACTCTTGTTACTACTGGCAGATTAAAAAAAATATACCATTATTTTCCGATTCGTGGGCATTCCTTCATGCCCTGTGATCGAGATTTTGGTGTTATAAAGAGGAAGATTCGCACACCAGACAGAATCTATTCAATAAAAGAATACATAGAGTTAATATTTGCATCAAATAAGAACAACAGATTCTCTGTTCAAATGGTACAAACTGCAGACATTTTGTACTTTAACCATTGGTGGAAGACCTATTTCAAGAAGTCTGTTCTCTCCATTGAGTCCATGGGAAGAGGAGTGAAAAGAGATCAGAAAGTAACGTTTCATGTGAATGACTTTATGGAGTTCCAATATGAAGTGGATCATATCACAGGAAGGAACTTTATTGATGGGCTGACTGTTCATACTTTCAAGTTGTTCCTTTCTAGAAGTGTGCTTCCTATAGTATGGCTTTGTGGCTTTAAATGAAAAGAAATTATCAGACATTAAGAAATTGGAACCATACATTCCAACAGAATATCATGATTTTTATAATGAACTATATAGTTGGCCAACGACATCAACTAATGACTAATCATGGTGATGCAAGAAAACATACTAAGGAAGAGTAATGTTGTGTGTATGCTTTGATACCATCATGAATTTATTATTGACATAATTAAAAATGTCCTGTTTGACAGAAACTTAGTGAACTTATTTTTCTTTGCAAGTAATATTTTCTGCATTTTAAGTTGTGATTATTAGGCAGGTTATGCTGTGAAGTTTGAATGAATGGGTTTAAAACATGTTCTCTAACTTATATTAGCATTTCTATATTAATTTAAGATTATTAACATTGAGAATCTACTTGTTGTTCTTGTTATTCCTACTGTTTGTTTCAGAAACAGCACATCTCCTCCAAATTAAACAAATTCTGTGGATGTGGGTATTGAACTCATTCAAATAAGCAAGATGTCAGGATGTTTTTATTTAGTAAATGATCAAATGAAAAAAGTACCACAAGTGAACAATAAAAATATGCCTTACAGAAAGTTTTTTCAATTTCCTGAAAAATGTTACTGGAGGGAGAAGTGCTGTTTCTGAAACAAATGATTCAAATCGATTCTGAGCGAATAAAATTGCACCTTGAATTTCATTAGATCTTATCGCCGAGCATGCGCATGTTATACAGTCTTTCATGTCTTCGGGGCTCTCGGTATTTCTTGGTACACTGCTTGTTTTAATTTTTTCCACACATAGAAGTCCATTAGTGTTAAGTCTGGTGAACGTGCTGGCCATTTTGTATCTTCATGCACACATATACAAAAAGGAAACAATACAAGAAGTTGAATGTTTGTTTACATTCCATTTGTACGGTTCAAACTGTATAATGGGCAGTACTTAATCGGTTCATTGAAGTAAACTAATAGTTCTTAATCTTTGACCTTCAACTATCATCAATGGCCATCAAAACACAGTTGTTGTATGCGTCTTCAAACGCAATATTAAAGAGTAAATAAGAAATCATATTAATCCATTTAAAATAATGAAGTTGGTTTCCGTATCTCCCCTACATCTTCATCTATCAAACAAAAATATATACCACAAAACGTCTCCCTTCACGCCAAACGACTTTTGTCTGAAGATAATTCCTCTATCATTACAAATGGCCGTGCTATTAAGGTGGCCTGTCTTAAATGCTTTACTCTGTATATGCGACTTAAACATACTTTTAACCTTTGAATGGGTTATACCTTTTAAAATAAATACACTCCAAAATGTTTTATGTATTCAATCTGTTATCATTACTCAAGTGAAAGATATAGAGTAAAATTCCTTATGGTGCTCATATTTGTCTGATTTACCCTATGACATGATACAGACATATATTATTATTTTTTATTTTTTCATTCATTAGGAAACTGCCTGTAGCAGTCCATATCTTTGCCTGTCTACTGTTCTGTCCATCGTTTCCTTGGATGTGCGATATTTCTTCTGCCAATCGGTCTGTAATTCAAAAACCTATGTAATCTATTCGTTGCATTCTTTGTATATGGTATAACCAATTATTTCTGTATTGATTTACTCTCTATTTTCATCTCAAATATTTCTTATTCTTCTCTAATATCTGCATTCCTTTTGTAATATCTTGTTCTGTATTCTTCAATATTTTTAGGAATATCATTTCACTTGATTCAAGTCTAGTTATGTCATTTTCATTAAAAATCCAAATTTCGCTATCATCCAAAAACTTTGGAACAGATATTGTTTTATAATATTTTAGTTTAGTATCCTTTGTAGTGTTATTTTCTATATACCCACATATCGTGCCATTAAATGAAGTTGCATCATTCTCTTTTTTTCGTTTTGGTCAAGATTAGCCATATAAAACATAGTACATCCAAAACATGTCAACTTGTTCACTTGATCTATAGTTTCGTTCTGTATTATAATCTTGTATCTTAAGTTATATTTGTCCAAAAATGATATCAGTTTATTTTGTTTGTAGATATGGACATATTGCATTTCTCTGCGATTCTATTGAACTCATATATTGATTTCTGTAAGTTATTTTCAGAGTTGGAAATAATTCCATGATCATCAGCGAAAATTAGTCTCAATACACATACAATTAAAATTACAGCTGTATAATTTTAACTTTTTCATTCATTGTCTAGTCATCTCGTAATGTCATTAATTTCAGAGGTTTATTCTTTGAATTATTTCAAACGAAAAAGTTTAATACAATTTTAATCGTGTTTGCTTCCTTTTCGAGATAAAAATTGATTTATAGAATAATATCCTACAGCGTGTTTTGGGAAAGTCACTGATTTAATTCCCAATATACTCAGTCAGTTTAGGAGAGCAGTGTATTATGGTAATGAATGATTGAAAAAAATTTAGTTCTATCCTTTAAATGAGCAGAAATTTGATCCGAATAAATGTAACATCTTTTTTTTTTTTTTTTTTTAATTTATTTATTTTATGTCGCTTTAACTTAGGAAGTCATATCGCGACAATACGTACATAAACAATTCTTACAGTTTACATTAGTTTACTGTATTACAATAATCATTTAGATACATTTGTAAATGTCGATAGCTTTCAGAAATTTAATTAAGTTTGAACTGAATGATGGGTTGTTTAGAACTGTTGATAAGTCCTTTGGTATATGGAACTGATCTCGATGAAGGTGATATAGTGGACATTCAGAAATTAAATGTCGTACAGAGATCCTAATGTGGCAATTGGTGCATGTTGGAGGAGGAGTTCTGTCTAGAAGATAAGAATGTGTAATTCTGGTGTGGCCAACTCGCAATCTGGTGATTATTACTTGGTCTTGACGTTTAAAATTCTGTAGTGGATATTTCATTCTGCAATGCTGTACTATTTCGTGAAGTTTGCTGGATGATGACTCTGTCCATGATGTTTGCCAATGGTTGTGCAGTTTTCTGGTTATGTATTTAATGGCGTCTGTATGAGGAATAGATGTGAAAAAATGCAATGGAAGTCTTGTAGCTTCTTTTGCTGCGGCATCTACAGTTTCATTTCCAGGAATGCCCTGATGAGAAGGGATCCATATTAGAGTTATTTTTCGTCCTTGTTTCATCAAGTCAGTGAGGAGCTGATGGATTTCTTGAATTAGTGCGTTTGTAGAGAATATATCTTGAAGAGCTTGTAAACTTGATTGAGAATCAGTGTGAAGAAGATAAGATTTATCAGTCTCTGTTTCCAGAATATATTCTAAAGCTTTTTTGATGGCGTATAACTCGCATGTGAAAACTGAATAAAGAGATGGCAATGTGTACAACATCGTGTGGTCAGGGTAAACTACAGTACATCCACATCCTTGGTTAGTCTGCGATCCATCTGTGTATATGTGACGGTAATTACGGTACTGATCCCATTGTTCTCTGCAAAATTGTTGATACGTAATATTGTTCGTTTCGGTTTTAATATGATATGTTAGATCCAGATTTATTTCAGGTAACATGATTCTCCAAGGTGGATGGGCAGTGTTTTTATTTCTTTGAGAAATGGAAGGGATTGACATATTCATTTCGTTAAAGTATTGTTTCAGTCTAGAAGAAAAGGGTGCTGAATGTATTTGTTGTTTATCATGATGTTCAGAGAATATATATGAGTTCATGTTAGATCTAGATGAAGCTGCGATTTTTAGAGCATAGGAAATGCTCAGTTGTTTTCTTCGAATATCAAGAGGCAGTTCATCTGCTTCTATTTGTAAACTGGCTATTGGACTTGTTCGGAATGCACCCAATGCGATCCGAAGTGCTGAGTTTTGTATTACATTAAGTTTTTGTAAAGAGGACGATTTTGCTGAGTTGTACACGATACAGCCATAATCGAGTTTAGAACGAATGAGGATTCTGTAAGTGCACATTAAGACTTTATAGTCTGCGCCCCAGTTTCTCGCAGCAAGTGTTTTCAAAAAACTAATTCGTCGCAGGCAATCTTCTTTAAGAACAGCTAAGTGAGGGGCCCATGTCAGCTTTCTGTCAAATATAATTCCTAAGAATTTTATCGTGTTTACTATTGGTAATTTATTATTGTTCAGATATAATTGAGGCTGGGCATGTGGTGTATTTCGTTTTGAAAATAATATGCATTCACTTTTATTAGCTGAGAATTTAAAACCGGTTTCTTTGGCCCAATTTTCTATTCCTTTCACTGATGATTGGATAATGTCTTGCGTTGTTGTCAAGTTTTTTCCTGTGCAAAAGATAGTGAGATCATCTGCAAATAGACAGGTTTTTGCTGGTAAACTTACATGAGATGTAATATTATTAATGGCTACTAGAAAAAGTGTGACACTAATAACTGAACCTTGAGGCACACCGTTGTTTATTATAACTTTCTTTGATAATGTACCGTTAACTTTGACTTGTATTGTACGATTTTGTAGAAAATTATGGATAAACCTAATCATGTTTCCAGTGATTTGGTTTTTTATTAGCACTTTCACAACATATTGGCGCCAAACCATATCATATGCTTTATGAATATCTAAATTAACTGCAAGAAGATGTTGCTTATTAAGAAAGGCGTTCAATATTTCGGATTCCAATGTAATTAAGGAGTCAATTGTCGAGTGAAATTGTCGGAAACCATTCTGTGATGTTGTGAAAAAGTTTCGTTGTTCTAGAGTCCATCGTAGACGTTTATTGATTATCTTCTCCAGCAACTTACACATTGTACACGTCAAAGCAATAGGGCGGTAATTTTCTGATGCACTTCGGTTTTTATCAGGCTTGAGAACTGGTATTATAATAGCATTTCGCCATTGATCAGGGAACACTTGTTTGGACCAAATGTAATTATACACTTCATAAAGATATAAAACACCATCCGGTGGGAGTTGTTTTAGAAATTCATATGGAATATTGTCTGGTCCGGGGCTGTTATTCTTAGAGTGGCTCAAGGTGTCTTGTACTTCTCGTAGAGTAAGTATATCATTAAAGCTCTGGTCTGTATTGCAGTTCATTTCATTTGGATCGAGTTCAGGGGCATTGTTTTTAATGTGTAAGAAATCTTGTTCATAGTTGCAGTCACTGGATATTTTGGAAAAAGTATCTGCTAAGGTATTGGCTATGTCTTGTGGATTAGTTACCAAGACATTACTATTGGGCTGGCAGATAGCACTAATGTAAGTGTTCCTGTTGATACCTCTGATTTTCCTCAAGCGGTCCCATATTATATGTTGAGGTGTCTGATGGGACATAGATGAAAGATAAGATAACCAGGATGCTTTTTTGCTGTCTTTGATTGTCTTCCTCGCTATAGCTCGAATTTTTTGGAAATTGATCTTATTTTCTACTGTTGGTTTCCGTTTGTATTTGTAAAATGCTCTATTTTTGTTTTTTACTGCTAATTTGCAAGATTCATTCCACCAAGGTACAGATTTTCTGTGGGATGATATTAATGTTTTAGTAACACTTTTTTCTGCAGATTTGAGTATCAGTGCGCTAAAATCATCTATTATTTTGTTAATAGATGAAGTGTGAAAGTCACATGGAGGAAGAAGAGTACTTATTTGTCCATTAATTGCAGTTCTGAAGTCAGACCAATTAGCGTTCTTGAGGTTCCATTTAATTATAGGGAGATTACAGCTTAAGTGTGATGTAATTTCGAGCAAAATTGGAAAATGATCACTTCCAAAAAGAGTATCATGAGCAGACCACAAAAGTAGAGGAGCAATATCTGGAGTACAAAAAGAGAGGTCTATACTGCTGGAAGTTCCGTGAGCAGTACTGTAATATGTAGGTTTCAGTGAATTTAGTAATATAACATCTTCGGATTCTAGCAGAGATTCTATGATTTTTCCCCTTGAATTCGTATTAGAGCATCCCCAAAGAGTACTATGAGCGTTAAAATCGCCGAGTAATATAAAAGGTCTTGGTAATTGATTGATTAAATCCTTCAGATTGTGTAAATCAATAGGTTGACTGTTAGGCAGATATATGTTACATATACATATTTCGATACATAATAAAACAATTACTGCTACTGCTTCAAAGTTGGAAATAAGTGGCACTTCTTTACTAGTTACATTGTTGTTAACATACGTAGCCACTCCTCCGCTAGCATGATGGTATATATTGCGATTTTTATTGTATGAAGAATACTGTTTGATATTTGCGACATAATTATTACTAAAGTTAGTTTCCTGCAAACACATGACACCAGGTTGATGTAATGTAGTTAACTTTTGTAGATATTCATACTGGGTCCAAAACCCATTAATATTCCACTGGAGCAATGAAACGGGAATGATTCTAAGGATGGATTGGCGTTTGAATATTGTCTACGGCATCAGTTTCCCCATTGTTGTCACTTTCCATACTTATTATGGCACGCAGACAGTTTTCGATCCTCGTAGTTCTATTTTTAATGCCCTTATCTTGATAGTGTGGGTAAAGTTTCTGGAGCATTTCAATTAGACCCTCAGTGTCATTTGTATAAGACAAAGCAACTTTCAGGATATCAGTAACTCCTACTGTATTTTCATACAAACTTTTGAGCTGTGTGTAGTTTAGAATAAACTCACTCGGTGTCGCTTCTAATATGTGTTTTACTGGATGTAGTTGTTCATCCAATGTAGGTGGCTTCACCTTTTTCGACTTTTTCCTGGGTGGATTTAGTTTGGAATGATTTTTAGGGTTGGCAGTAGTTTCCCCATCAGTATTGTAGGGAGAGACTTCAGACAAAGAATCTATATGTGCAGTGGGATTACTAGATGAAGATTCACTTGGTGGAATCGGTCTTTTACATCGTATCAGTGCTTCAGTGGGAGGTGTAGACGAAATACTGGGAGCATTGGTATTTGTGTCCATGGTGTCCTGTACATTAGCGATACACTGCAAATCACTGTTTTCGTCATCATTTCTCAAACTTTTGTTTTCTGAAAATTCATCCACTGCAGTATTTACATCTGTGTTTTGTGGCTCTCTTAAGTTAAACTTTACTACTTCACTTAGCAATCTGGGAGTGTTACGGGGTTGCAATCTTAGTGATACAGTTCGTTGAGGACAATCTTGTTTCATATGAGTTGTGTCTCCGCAAACAAAACATGCCTGAGGTTGTCCGGGATAAGTAATGTTAGCTGTGTAGGAAGCTACCTGTATTGTTGCTGGAATATTTTTTTGGATATTCATTCGTACTGCTTTTACTCCATTGTAAACCGGAAGCAAGTATTGTGTACTCCAAGTTTCATTTCGAATGTCTTGTATGGTACCGTATTTGTTCAGAACGGTCTGTAAAACTGAGCTGGGAATTTCTGGGGGGAGATTGAATACTCGAACTGTAACACTAGCTGAGTCTGGTGGTCCTATATTAACGTGAGTTATTTCTCCTGATTCATATTGAAATTCTATTTCTCCCTGGTACTTATCAAGTAATCTATTATACAATGTGGCTGTAGTTACCTTCAGATAAATTGCTCTCTCTCTGTTATGCAGTTGTAGTGTGTCCACTTGATCTGTGTTGATTACCATTTTCTTTACAATCCACTTATGAATTTCCTGTGCTGATGGTCTAGTAGCAGATTGTGCAAATTGAATCTTGATCGTGTTTTTCCTGTTGTAATTTTCTATTTGTAGGTTTCTGTTTATAGTATCCATGTTGTTTTCAGTGTACAACAATGAAGAAGATTATAATTAAAGAATTTTAGATAGTATTAAACAAATTAGTCAATAATAATTATCTGAATCAAAATTTATAAACTTATAGATGTTAAATATAATTTATGTTTACTGAAATTGTGATTAAAAACAAACTTAAACGCTAAAAATCGAAGAACTTTTATACACACAAACCTATGTATATCACGGCCTTCTTGATTCCCCCTGTAACATCTTGTTCTGCGAAGGAAGTTTAAAATGTTACATTTGTTCGGATCAAATTTCTGCATATTTTAAGGACAAAACTAAAATTATTTTAATCATTTATTATCACAATACACTGTTCTCTTAAATTGATTGAGCTTGTTGGGAATTAAATTAGTGACTTTCCCAAATCACACTACGAAATGTTTCAGACAAAACAATTTTTATCTCGAAAATGAAGTTAAAACGAGCAAAATTATATTAAACGTTTGTATGAAATGTGAATAACCCCTTAAAATTATTAACATTACTTACCGTCCAGTCGATATATATAATAGAAGCGGCGACATACTTCTACTAAATCATGTTTCCTACTTTATCTGAATTTGCCCCATGTACCTTTCTTTTGGAGACTTGTAGATATTTTAACGACTTCAATTAGGTTTTTGCCATAATTTTCACAGCAATGATCTATTTACCTTATCAAGTGCTTTAATGTAATATATAAACAGAATATGCATTTCTCTGTTGAATAGTCTACGTTTTTCGCCATTATGAAATTTTACATAATTTTACATACACCAACTCATAACCTTCTAAGCTGTCTATGTGGGGGAAATAAATAATTTCCAAGCAGTAGCAATGAAAAAAATCGATCATTTTAACCGACAATATTCATTCATTCATTCATTCATTATATTCCATAGATCTTACATGAGCAATGAAGCTTTAAGATGTGGAAGAAGACAAAATTTTACAATATTACAATTACAAGCTTTACAAATTTTTACAATATTTTACAATTTTTATAGTTTTACAATTTAGTAATTTTCTACAATGATGAGGTGAGGTCCAAGGATTCGCCAAAAGATTACCCGGCATTTACTTTTGGTTGGGGAAAACCTCGGAAAAACCCAACCAGGTAATCAAATCAAAGGGGTGAAATGAAGTGATGCCGAGGACTCGCCATAGACCATCCGGCTTCAGTCCCAAGGCTGGGAAAAACAACATTACAACCCCGACGATGTAATCTTTAAGTAGTTTCGAATCTTAGGCGATTTGAACTACCAATGAAGAGTTTCCACTCGAAATCTTTCTCCTGAACATATCATCTTATACTTTCTTCACGTCCAAACTAATGAAACTCAAAACATAAGATTATTTAGGGCCAAATTAAAGAAGTACCTAATTTCTCACGCCTTCTATTCTGTAGGTGAATTCATGACATTCAACAATGCTTCTTGAAATTGATACTAAAACTTTGTGTTGTACTAGTAGACTATATTGTAAACCTCTTCTGTATATATTTCAACTAGACTGTGACTATAATTGATTAAGACTTTATAGTAGTATTACGTTTTTTGACATGTTCCTTATTCTAGCTGTGAAGCAATGTATGAATATTATGGAATGTTAATAAATGGGCTACAATACATTACTAAAATTGTAATCAGCACCACGCTCCGGCAATCGGTATTCAATTTGACAGGAGACAATACACTTCGAAGCCGTATTGAAAGTTACGAAGATACTACCATCGCCAGAGTATGAACAGAAACCTTCCAGTCAACAGTTCGTTGCTTTATCATCTGAGGTATACAACTCTTCAAATTTAATACAATATCGACTTTATCACCCAAGCCCAAACACAGCGGAACTTATCCTCTAGTCGAGCAGTATCGACGATTCAGAATAAGATCACTTGAAAGAAGAAAATTTGGTGACAGAATGATCGTCTAAACCAGGGCTGGGCACGTTATTTGATTCTGAGGCATAAGCGCTGTTTACTTTAAAGAGCAATATTTTCGAGCGCTGCGACGCATACATACTGTACGTCACCCACTGTCAGTGCAGTAGTTGACTGCAGTAGGATGGCGAACTTTGAAAATGCACTCGGAAGAGAAAACTGTATGTTAGACCAAAACCTAAATTATATTTTGAGAATGAACATGGCTAATTAGTTTGTTCGAAAAAATAAACGGCTTCTGCAAATGAAACGATATC
This sequence comes from Periplaneta americana, assembly GCF_040183065.1. Lineage (NCBI taxonomy): Eukaryota > Metazoa > Arthropoda > Insecta > Blattodea > Blattidae > Periplaneta > Periplaneta americana. The sequence goes on along the minus strand of NC_091122.1, from coordinate 113,551,709 downwards.
ATAAGTTTCGGAAAACAGTAACATATTTATTTTGGTTATTGAGTTTCAAATAGTTTTGTTTCAATAGAAAAAATTTATTGATTTCAGATTGACAGAAGTACGATTTTGTTACAATAGTTTATTCATGCAAAAGAAAAGTGTAAGAGAGTGTTTATTATTAATTTCTTTCTTGTGTTTCTGATTCTAATCCTTTATTACAAATGTTTATATTATTAATATAATTATATAATTGTTAAAGCATTGTGCATATAGATTGTGTAAAGAAGCCTAGTAATTTCTGTATGTGTGTGTGTGTGTGTGTGTGTGCATAGAGCGAAGTTTATTTCATGAAATAAAAAAGAGATTTATAAATTCTGTACTGTAGAATGGATTGATGTAATATCCTTATAAACTGTTATGTACTGACAGACTGAATGAATAAAACAATGGCTCTTGTTATATTAATGCAGAGAAGGCAGCTGTAATGTGAGTCCGCCACTGCGTGAGCGTTCTGTTCCGGCTTGGAATTGTAGTGTCTTGCGGAGCGAGAGCAGCTCTGGCCGGCTAAACGGAGCCGCTCTCATGCCCGGTGATGGTCTAAACATTATTTCGTACATCTGAATTATAGATTCCCAAAAACAGAATTGAAACATTCTAGAGAAATCCATCGCAACAAAACTGGGACATCCTGTATATCAACACTCGAAGCACTGTAGTAGTGTGCGTACATGGGTTATATGTGAAGGTTCCGTATTCAATAAACTGGTGTGTCGCAGCCTTTCGTTACGCATAAACAAGTCTGGGCTAGTGGTGGAAAAATAACGCTTGAGCCCTCACCATCGGTTATAAGGCATGCTTGCATTTGCTGCCTTATTTACGGCGGTGCCGTCTCATATGTCAGCTGCTTGCACCTGCAACTCGCATATTAAACGACGCTGTATGCGCAAATTGTTCATTATTCATTGCGCAACATGTACTTGATGTTCTGCTGTTTTCATAAACACGTCTCTATAGTCATCAGCTTAAAATGTTCGGAAGAAATAAAACGAAAAGACCGTGAGATATAGACTAGAGACTTAGTTAGAAATTTACCTGTAATTGGTGCAAGATCGAACAGAGAGTGGAAGAGTGAGCTAGCTCATAACAGAAATATTAATCTTCAACAGAGGAAATTCTCTTCAAAATATGTGACTGATTCTCAGTCAATAAATTAGTATTAAACTGTAACAAAACTAACATAATTCAATTTAAATCCTGTCCAAATTCAACGCCGCAAATTTCTAGCGCAATAATTAATAATAGATCCCTATTAGAAACAATAACAACCAAATTTCTTGGCTTAAAAATCGATAATGTGTTAAATTGGAAATATCATATTAAAGAAATTACCCCCAAACTAAATTCAGCTCGTTTTGCTATTAGATCTATGCAAAAGATACTAAATATCAATACCTTAAAAACAATATACTTTGCATACTTCCACTCGGTAATGAGTTTTGGAATAATATTCTGGGGACATTCCACAGATAGTAACAATATATTTCTATTACAAAAAAGAGTAATTAGAATAATAATAGGTGCCAAATCAAGGGAATCGTGTAGGACTATTTTCAAAAAACTACAAATAATGCCCATGACTTGTCAGTATATCTTTTCATTAATAGTCTTCCTCGTATGTAATCGTGAAAGCTTCGTAACTAATTCAAAAGTTCATAGCATAAATACACGTCAAAAAAGTGACTTTCATACTCCATCGGCAAGTCTATCGTGCTATCAAAAAGGAGTGCGTTATATGGAAGTAAAAATTTTTAATAGCCTCCTTATCGATATAAAAAATGAAACTCAAAACATAAAATTATTTAGGGCCAAATTAAAGAAGTACCTAATTTCTCACGCCTTCTATTCTGTAGGTGAATTCATGACATTCAATAACACTTCATAAAATTGATACTAAAACTTTGTGTTGTACTAGTAGGCTATATTGTAAATCTCGTCTGTATGTATTTCATCAAGACTATGACTATAACTTAAGATTTTATAATAGTATTAAGTTTTTTGACTTGTTCCATATTCTAGCTGTAAGCAATGTATGAATACCATGGAATGTTAATAAATACAATACAATACAATTCATTTTTGCTGAAATTTCATAAATTTTAAAATCATATCTTTAATTAATGTCGTATAAATATTTCACTTCAGAACAAATTCGAGTTCCCATATCATCATCACCATCATCATCATCATCATCATCATCATCATCATCATCATCATCATCATCATCATCATCATGGCTTGGTTCCCTTTTAAAACCTTTCCGCTCATCAAATATCACCTTCCTTTCTCTTTCTAGAGTGACCCACAATCCGTCATTCTCCTGATTGATATTTTAGATAAGCTATTAGGAGTTCCTTCATCCTCGTTATATGTTCTTATTACTGTTGTTTCCTTTACGACGTAATGTTTACGTTATTAGTGTGTGTGTGTGTGTGTGTGTGTGTGTGTGTGTGTGTGTGTGTGCGCGCGCCTAATGCTTACCCACTTCACTTGTATGATTCGGGTTCCGCATACTGTGGACAGATGGCTGGACTGTGACCCATTTTCAATTTGCACACCATTTCGGCAGTCCACATTATGCATGTTGTGTATCTGTGAAGAGTTATGTCGTGTAGGATAAAGGTGCCTAAATTCCGTGATACCCTTAATCCCATGATAAAATTTTAATTGACTGCCATAGAGTTGTGCACTCTGAATTTAAGTTTTTGAAATACCTAACAGATGCCAGGAGATGTCTTCTTTTCAATTCTATTGAATAACCGCCTTTTGAATAGAAACAGTCGACTGCAGAAGCTTTTGTTCAGTGAAAGGTGGTTGACCAGTAAGTTTTTCTTTCTCTTGTGACCGCTCCTGAAGAAACATTTTATATTTGAGGTAAGAATTAATATAGCTTTATAAAAATGATATATTATTGTAGATTAAATTCAGCTGAATCAATGTGTATGATTATTTAAACATCGTGAGACAATAACAATGCTACAGGAACTTTCCCATTTTCGGATTTATTTTCATATTTCTCCTCCCTGGCTCACTCGACCAGTGATGCCAACGTTAAATTGTAAAAATTAATGTCTATCAAACAAAATAGTTCGTGCAAATAATAATAGAAATAAGTTATAGAAAACATCAATTATAATTATAATAAAATAATAGGGCATATATTTAACTCAATTAATGCCGTTGTTAGGAACATAAATAATGATAAATAATTGTGTTATAATTCAATTTTTTTTTCGTTGTTGGTAACTCTATAGCATCTATTAAATGCTTTATGGTTGTGCTAACAGATGGAGTTACTTGTCAACAATGTGACGCTGAAACGTGTGTTCAGGTTACTGCCCAGCGACAGTCCTGATGTATTTTTATAATGTGATGATTGGTTAATATTAACCCGGCACACTCACATTCACACTCACATTCATACAAATTTCCAGACTCTAGACACCCAGGGAATTCTTCTTCTTCTTCTTCAAGAAAAAAAATAATTCAATTTATTCAAATTTAATTTTTTGTTGAATTTAAAATTCAGTTTATTTTGTTTATAATATATTAATATGTAATATGTATTCCTGTAGTTACACAAGTATTTTCTATGAAATTTGTCACTTAGGTCCTTTTTCTATGTTGTAATTTCTTGCTTAGTCCATATTAAAACAATATGCCATGACTTTAATGTGTTTTTACAATTACACGTTTGTTTTCCGAGCAGTTAATGAGGATTATTTTAGTATCACGGAATTAGGATATCACTCATGGAATTAGAAAACCACTATCACGGAATTTGGACCCCTGTCACGGATGTAGGAGCCACTGTATAACAATGAAAAACATAATATATTATATACCAAACTTGTGAAACTGTTGACACTGAATGTTGTAAACCTATAGCTAAAGTCCAAATAACGTCATTTAGGTGTTATTTGAACATTTTTATTAAAATTTTGGCATAAATATAGACTTTATTAAATATGTCCCGGAATTAGGCAAATTTACCCTACTAGGATGAATGTATGTGTAAGTGTAAGTGCAGTGTAGGAAATGGTTGAGGATAGTGATGAAGGTGAGGAAGGGAGAAGGGGAAACCCGGTGCCAAGGGGGCCGCCAGGCTTAACGTCCCCATCTGACGGACGAATCACTATCAACATTGATATATGCCTTCTCTTCATATGCACTGCGGAGAGATTTGGTATTTAACAGTACTACAGGCTGCTTTGCTAGTCTGTAGGGAAAAGTGTACTCCTAATCGAAACATTAATCAGTAGAAACATCCATCAGCAGATCAGACAAAGTCCACATCTGTGGAGTAACGGTCAGCGCGTCTGGCCGAGAAACCAGGTCGCCCGGGTTCGAATTCCGGTCGGGACAAGTTACCTGGTTGAGGTTTTTTCCGGGGTTTTCCCTCAACCCAATACGAGCAAATGCTGGGTAACTTTCGGTGCTGGTCCCCGGACTCATTTCACCGGCATTATCACCTTCATTTCATTCAGACGCTAAATAACCTAGATGTTGATACAGCGTCGTAAAATAACCCAATAAAAAAAAAGATCAGACAATTTGATCGACTGAAAAACAACTAGCTTATAATTGTGTTTAAGGAGCCCCCTAATCAGAGACACGTTCTTTCCTTCACAAATAATTTCTAGTAGGTTTTTTACAATGCTTTATCAACATCTAGGTTATTTAGAGTCTGAATGAGATGAAGTTGATAATGCCGGTGAAATGATTCCGGGGTCCAGCACCGAAAGTTACCCAGCATTTGCTAATATTGGGTTGAGGGAAAACCCCGGAAAAATCTGAATCAGGTAACTTGCCCCACCGGGAATCGAACCCGGGCTACCTGGTTTCGCGGCCAGAAGCGCTAACCGTTATTCCACAGGTGTGGACTTCACAAATCATAAATGTATGATAAGTAACTTCTGAATGAAACTCCTTTCCAAGATAAGCAATGCAAATCATTTCACGACCTCTTAAATAATTCATTAACCTTGGATCTCGTCTGAATCAGCTAGTGTGTGAATCTGAGACGTAGAGTATGACATACGGCCACAAACTTCTGATTACAGATTGAAGCTAATATCGCTATTAATATATAAAAAGGTATTTTATAGTTGGAAAGCGGATAGTGTAGTAGAGTACCTAAATATTTTGGTTCCTTGAAACCCCAGGTGACTGCTTTGTTGAGGCAATGTGTCGTACGTGAAACTGTGTTCATAACAAATTTTGTATTTCTTCGTCCAAGGTACTGAAAATAAAAATAAGTTATTTTAAATTTTCACTATTCTGATATAATATTGGAATTGTGTACATCAGGTAGTAATACACGTTAAAATATTAACAGCAACTGCATTTCTTTATTTGTACTTTTTTTCATTGTCTATGAGGAACATAACGCGTAGTTCGTAGTTTCACAATTTCTTTCCTAAATGACAACACTTGCCTGAGTCCTTGTAGGGTCTGCCGTGTGGGGTAAAGACCTGCATCATAAATGGAGCAAAGATACGAATGCGGAACTTTGTCCCAAACGTCGTATTGCAATATTTACTTTGTTAGTATAGTAAAACAGTTAAAAATAAATTATGGTTTATTTAACGACGCTCGCAACTGCAGAGGTTATATCAGCGTCGCCGGTGTGCCGGAATTTAGTCCCGCAGGAGTTCTTTACATGCCAGTAAACCTACTGACATGAGCCTGTCGCATTTAAACACACTTAAACGCCATCGACCTGGGCCGGGATCGAATCCGCAACCTCGAGCACAGAAGGTCAGAGCTATACCGACTACGCTACCCAGGCAGACGATAAAACAGTACTCTAACTTCAACACCAGATCTTTTTTTTTTTTTTGAACAATTACTATAAACGCTAAAATCGTTTGCAGAAATTACAAGACAAAAATGGATTCTAAGCCACTAACGTAGGAGTGTATGATGGAATAAGTAAGACAAATTTTCGATGACAGTATATCAAAAAGAAAATTGCCAAAATGTCAAACGTAGAAGAATCTACCTTAAGGAAAGGTTTCACTAAGGTTTCGGTGCTTCTTCATTTGGTTCCTTCAGGCGTACATTTAATGACAGCTAAGAACATTAATTGACGGAGTACTGCATAAATTTAAATTTGTAATTTTATGGCCAGGCACTTGAAACACTTTGTAAGTTTGCAAACCAGTACGATGTCCGAGAAAATATTTCTTATCGATTGAACGACAAGACATAGATGAATGTCGCCAACTCGGCTACATCATTTATGGCATAGCACAAGGTCGAACAATGGGATTCAATAACACCGGAGTCAAAAAATGATTTGATAATTCGACCCAAGTACTAATGCTCATATTGACATTCGTAAATTAAAAAGCCTAATTCCATGACAGCTTGATGATGATGATTTAAGTTTATGTACGTTTATATAATAAATATAGTATTTATTTTGAGATCTTTACTCCTTGTGTTGTGGAACTTTACCCAAATAGCTGGGTTAAAGATCCCAATTGTTGTATCTAATTTAAACGAATATAAATTTAATGAACATAACAAATAGCTACAATATCCACGACTTTACAAAAGTTAAAGAAAACTGTAAGGTAGCCTATATAAAAAAGATATTTAACCATTAAAAGCAGGTTAAAATAATGAACAATGTGATTAGAGGAACGACAATTGTAAAAACTCGGGATCTTTGCCTCCTGTTACTCTACGCGAAAGCAATATAAAAAGACACGGATAGCTTTATTTAGTAATAATAGGCCTATCTTGGTATCTCCCCCTGGTAGATCTCTGAGGAAAAATTTCGTTCTCTGAAGAATATGACAGGATGTAATAATATTCCCATTGTTAATGGATTAGTAGTAGTAGTAGTAATAATAATAATAATAATAATAATAATAATAATAATAATAATAATAATAATAATAATAATGGTTTATTTTAACTGGCAGAGTTAAGGCCATTCGGCCTTCTCTACCACTCAACAGTATGATAGAAAATTACTACAATGCTATGAATCTAACGTAATTAATACAATGCAATACAATACAATACAATACAATTCAAAGCAATACAATACTACAATACAAGACAATACATAATTAATATAATACAATGACAATTCTATTCATCTTCACAACACCAATAATATAATTATGTAATAATAATAATAATAATAATAATAATAATAATAATAATAATAATAGTAATGATAGTCATACCTAAATTAAATTAAATTATTAAACTCGATCACAATTATAACTTCAATTTGACTGCGCCCGTAAGAAATCGTTTAGCCTTTTCTTGAAAGCGATTATTGTCTGGCAGCCCCTAATCTTCTGAGGTAGAGAATTCCATTCACGGGGGACTGAGACAGTAAAATAGGATGAATAGTGGGATGTTCTATGGGCAGGAATTCCTAGGATTTAGCTCTCCTGTGACCTGGTGTTTAGATTGTGACTGGAGGATAAGTAGTTAAACCGGGAACGAAGCTAATTTGGAGTAAAAGTGTGGAGAACTCGAAACAGAAGAGAGAGCGAATGAAGTGTTCTACGGTTACTAAGTTGCAGCCAGGATAAAGATTTGAACGAGGGTGTAATGTGGTCAAATTTGTGAGCATTACTGATGAATCTGACACACATATTGTGCACACGCTGCAACTAGTTCGAAAGGTCAGTTGTCAAGTCTGGAACTATTACGTCGCAATAGTCAAAGAGTGGTAGTACGAGGGTTTGCACTAGAGTCTGTTTTAATTCTGGCGAGAGGAAGTTTCTGAATGGGTTAAGGGAATGCATGGTATAGCACACTCTCTTGGATATTTCCTTTATTTGGCATTCCTAATTTAAATTTTCGTCCAAGAAAATGCCGAGGTTTCTGACGACAGAATGGTACGGAATAGTGGCATTATTTACTGTAATAATTGGGATATGTCTATTGTTCATTGTGTTCAGTAGGCTCTTATGTGCAATTATTATAGCTTGTGACTTACTAGCATTTAACCTGAGTCCGAACTTTTTCGCCCATGAAGAAACTTGATTCAATTCATGATTAACTTTGCCAATAGTTGCATCAATTTTGTCTGATCGTGAGTGTATGTAGAGTTGTAAGTCATCTGCGTAAATGTGATACTTGCAGTAATGTAAGTTTGTAGTCACGTCATTAATATAGGCTAAATGGAGAAAAGCAGTGGTCCAAGCACGGTGCCTTGAGGTACTCCTACCTTCGTGTATCGCTAAGGGGAAAATCGATTTTGTACTGAGACACATTGTTGACGATTACGAAGATAAGAGTCCATCCAATTAATGCAGTTGTCAGACAAGTATAACGTTCTTAGTCTTGCAAGTAGTAGGTCAAGATCAACTGAGTCGAATGCTTTACTGAAGTCTAGTAGAGTTAATATGGTCACCTCGCTTCTGCCCATTGCTTCTCGCATGTCTTCAGTCACTTTGAGTAGGGCAGTTGTTGTACTGTGTCCTGTTCTGAAACCAGATTGGTGTTCATTGATAAGTTTGTACATGTTTAAGTGGTCTGTCAGTTGTCGGTGTACGATGTGTTCCAGTGCTTTGGAGAGAGCGGGGAGAATATTTATAGGCCTGTAGTCGTTTGGAGAGGTCGGAGTTTTCGTCTTGGGTATAGGTGTTACTAGTGCCATTTTCCAAATTTTAGGAAAGGTATTAGTTATGAGAGATGCATTAAATATATAGGTCACTGTCGACACGATTACGTCAATTATTTTATTTAACAGTGATATGCTGATAGCATCTATGCCTTGCGCATTAGATTTCAGCCGTCTTAGTGATTTTCTGACGTCAATTTCAGAAATGTATGTAAAGTGAAATAACGTGTCTATTGTTGTCGAAGCATTAGATAGAATGTCTTCCTTTGTTTGGTCCTTTTGTAGAGGTTCGGGACGTGGGGTGGTGAAATGTTCATTCAGATCAGTAAGTGATATGTCAATGGTCTGTACCTGCTGTTTCTGTTTTCTTAATCCCAATAATAATGACGAAAATATGTAAAAAAAAATGTGGGGAGAAGAAAGGGCCTAAAGAGAATATATTTTGAGGAGAACAAACCTAACATATTTTGACTTACCAAAAAATTCACCTGCACTCGCAAAGATTGGAGCTCAGTTCTCTAGTGTCGAAAGCAAATAGTTCGATCATTATGCTAGAAGTTCCCCTTTAATCGATCACAGAATGATATCGGCTAGAAACTAATATCGAGATACAGTTTTCTAGAAGTCACAGTAGTATGAATGAGTCTTTGTATTCCTTCATAAATTTATTTCAGAGTCATCTGAATCTTGTTTCCTACTGCAGAGGGAACATTGTTGCAGTCCAAACACTGTATGTGTTGCGGATGGCCTATCCACGAGGCGATTACCGCCATTTCCTCTACGTCTTACTAGACTCTCCGCCTGAGGGGCCGCAACCCGCTCGGCACTGTGTAGTAATGGCCTAATCCAGAAGGATTCCGTGAGTAATCAGGTACCGCCGGTCCGAGCCGATCCCACATCCCCCCTCTACTCGTAACTTCCAGCTCATTTGTTCCCCGACCCCTCTTCAGACTGCCATGTATGAGCTCTCACTCATAGCGCCCCCTACCCCAACCCCCGGGCGAAATGAAAGAAAGGTAAAAAACATTATCCATCACAAGATCTCGTGATGTGGGTCAGATCCGTGCTGCAGTGAAATAAGGGACAACCGAAACATCTAACTTTAGCCTCTGTGAACTGACGTGTATCCCATTTTTTTATAAGCTTCGTACCCGTAAATCTTACAAAGCAAACAAATATTGAGCAGTACGACATAGACCTATATAATAATAATAATAATAATAATAATAATAATAATAATAATAATAATAATAATAATAATAAAATTAATACTAATCTATATGAAGAATTTTGACGTAGAACTGAGCCTTTCTCCTCACTAGGTTTAGGAAGGGAATAACTTGGGAATTGATCTTCACATAAGATTACTGTGATGTACTGAAGTACGTATGATATTTCCGTGCAGACATTCTGCACACGTACTTCGGTACATCACAGTAATCTGATATGCGTAAATAATCACTTAGTGGTTTAAGACGGCGCTCATTCCGTCGGATCCCGGCCACTTAGTCACTCGTAGTGAGTGCATCTATGCACATAGTGTGTTGGACATTGCGCCACTGTCACACATCTGTGACACAGTGCATGAAGGTTGGCCACTAAAGGGAAACTAAGAGGTGGAGCTTAAACTGAGAGTATTCAATCCGGCATCGGAACTGGAATCCGGTGTGGCTTAGTGGATAAAGCGTCAGGACGTAGAGCTGAAAACCCGAGTTCGACTCGCGGTGCCGGAGAGAATTTTTCTCCGCTTCACCTGTCCTTTATCACTTCACATATGAAGTAACCCCTTCTTTCTCTCTTTATATTTTCCCTTGTTATCCTTCTATTCCCATTATTCTCTTTAAGTATCAACTTGTTCTCCTTGTTGTGGCCTTGTTATTCTTGTGTTCCTCTTGTTCTTATTGTGATCATCTGTTCTCCTCATATTATCCCTAATCTGCTTATATGTTCCTTGTTTCCATTATATTATTCTTGTTCTCCTTGTATTCTACTAGTTCTCTTTGTTGTCCTTGTATTACCATTGTTGCCCTTGTACTCCCTTTTTTCCTGTATTCCCCTTGTTCTCCTATTCTCTTGTTTTTATATTCTCCCTTTTCTCCTTGTATTACCTTCGTTCTCATTGTCATCCCCTTGTTTTCCTTGTATTCTTCTAGTTCTCCTTGTCTTCTCCTTATTTTTGTACTCCCTTGTACTACCATGTTTCCCCCTTTACTCCTTGTATTCCCCTTGCTCCCCTTGTATTCCCCTTGTTCTCCTAGTATTCCCCTTGTTCTCCTTGTATTCCCCTTGTTCTCCTAGTATTCCCTTGTTCTCCTAGTATTCCCCTTGTTCTCCTTGTATTCCCCTTGTTCTCCTAGTATTCCCCTTGTTCTCCTAGTATTCCCCTTGTTCTCCTTGTATTCCCCTTGTTCTCCTTGCATTCCCCCTGTTCTCCTAGTATTCCCCTTGTTTTCCTAGTATTCCCCTTGTTCTCCTAGTATTCCCCTTGTGCTCCTAGTATTCCCCTTGTTCTCCTAGTATTCCCCTTGTTCTCCTTGTATTCCCCTTCTTCTCCTAGTATTCCCCTTGCTCTCCTTATATTCCCCTTGTTCTCCTAGTATTACCCTTGTTCTCCTAGTATTCCCCTCGTGTGGTCGCACTCACACGTTGTTCTTCAGCACAGTAAAGTTTATGCACTTCTCTATTTTTTTTAGCGAGTTATTTATCAACAATGTATCAATTTCTAGGTTATTTAGACACGATGGATTTGGTTATAGCGAGATGAATTTTGCGAGATAATGCCGAGATTCGCCATGGGACTAACTGACATTTTCCTTATAGTTCAACAAAAACTTCGGATAAAACTTCGCAATCAGCCCAAGCTGCAATCTAAACCACGCCCGAGTACAGAAGATCAGCAGGAAAGCGCATGTACTGTCTAAGCTACGACAGTGGCCTTTATATGAGGAAGATTTTTGGTTTGTTTTCTACGTCGTCTTGACAGAATATCCCGGCTTCAAACACGATCGAGGACAATAGATTCTTAAGTGAGATAAAAAGATTTAGTACAGCTACCTTTGACAGGCAACTAAATATGGGAGGATCATGTCGTAGAAATGTTATGTTTTATTTAATGACGCTCGCAACTGCTGAGGTTATATCAGTGTCGTCGGTGTGCAGGAATTTTGTCCCGCAGGAGTTGTTTTACATTCTAGTAAATCTACTAACATTAGCCTGTCACATTTAAGCACACTTAAACTCCATCGATATGGCCCGGGATCGAATCCGCAACTTAGGGCACAGAAGGTCTAATTGCTATTAGGAGCTCTAATGCGATCTCTTATGCTAAATGTCATGATATGTATTATTTGTAGAATTTCCATTATTTTCAACAGGTATTGCTAGTTATACAATAATTTATTATACAGCAATGTTTCAACTGAGTGTGTTTTGTTGGAAGATCTATTTACTCTGGTAACAACACAGAGAAGAATGTAAGCGATTAAGAAGTTTTCTACAGCATGTTTCCGCAGTAAATACTCTTTGGCTGAGCGGCATGGCTGACGGATTTAGTAGTCGCATTAATACAAGTTATGTGGGGGCTGGGAGAGATTTAAACGGGAGGTCTGACAGATTTAGAACCGTCTCAGAGCCGCCTCGGAATTGAAAGAAAACTTGATTTGTCTTCAGCGGCCACTTCCAGAGATAAAACCGTAGCCTATCACTTCGCCATTACAACGCCTATACTGTGTCACTTATTTTCTTTATTACGTACTACAAACAGTAGCTCGAGGAACATGAAACAACATACGAAAATGTATTTAACGAGTAGTTTATACACTGAAGTTCAATAAACTAATAGCTGTACGATTCGCTGAAGAAAAAACTGTTTTGATGTAGTGTAAAGGTTGATAATATTGTGATACGAGTAATATTGTGATAGTTCTTTTTGAGAATTTATTACAATTTTACTGAGTGAGAGTGATTGGTTTAAACGTACACTAAAACCAGACGTAAGTTCAAGTTTGAACCAATAATTTACTGAGATTTGCGATAAATTAATTAGTTTAGAAAACTGTATATTTATTATGTACTTTTTTACATACATCATTTTTTTAATTATTAAGTTTATACTTTTGTGAACTAATATCAATAAATCTATCTATCTACTGACTGAGAGGAAGATCGGTTTTTTGCATCAACATATTAAGGGAATGTTCGCGGACAAGTTTCTGCACAAAACCGGTCCTTCTCTCACTCAGTAAAATTGTAATAAATTATCAAAAGGAACTATCACAATATTACTCGTATTACAGTTACCAACCTTTACCCTATATTTCTGTGCTCTTCAAAAAGCATCCACGTTAAAGAAAAGAAGCACATGGAGCACATTTTTCGTATCTATGGAAAACAGAGTGTAAAGTTTTCTGGAATTTTTTAAATTTCGAGGATTTGTTATAGAGAAAGACAATTCCCTTGAATTTATCGAGGACAAAAACCAAGCCTTTGCATATTCCTTACAATTCTTCGTAGAAAATTCTAAATTATGGTTTATTTAACGACGCTCGCAACTGCAGAGGTTTTATCAGTCTCGCCGATGCGCCGGAATTTTGTCCCGCAGGAGTTCCTTTACATGTCAGTAAATCTACTGACATGAGCCTGTCGCATTTAAACACACTTAAATGCCATCGACCTTGGCCGGGATCGAACCCGCAACCTCGAGCATAGTATGCCAGCGCTATACCAACTACGCTACCGAGGGCGACTTCTTCGTGGATGAAGAGTGATATAGGAAAGAGTTTATCGGATGGGTTATGAAGACAGAAGTAGGTAGGGCTGGTTTCATCATTTTTACCATAGGTAAAAACTAATCTGAGGTCAATCTTCTCTCATTTATCATGGACATAAACAGAGCTTGAGTAGATAGGCCTATGTCGTGAACGAAAGTGAAACTGGAATACATTTCCTTGGCTAATTCCTGTACAAAGATTAGGGAGTAGCTTTTGTCGAAATTATTCCGGAAAAAAATTAATTCTGAAGTAGGTTTTCTAGGATTGTATTGTGGACAAACACGAAGCTTGATATGATTTTCTCGAATTTATTAAAAAAAAATCATGAACAAATACTAACCAGCAGCATGTGTTCTCCGGGACTTTCTTTGAACAAAATCGGACTGGGAAACGTTTTATCTGAATGTTCTTCACCATAAACGTATTTTCAGTAGATTGTTGGATTTATGGTAAACAAATTCAAAACTTGGTAGATTATCAGGAATTTATCGTGACAGGACAATACTATGGCAGGTTTCCTCGAATTTATCCAGGATACAATTAAATGAGGTTGGACTCTGGGATTTATAGTGAACGAGACTAAAGACTGATTCACAATAAACCGAGAACGGAAACGGCAACGAGAACGAGAACAGAAAAACTGTTAAAATAAATGTATTTAAATGCGAACATTCAAAATTAACGAGAAACTTTCCGGAGCCCGGGAACGGGAATGTGAAAATTAATTGTGAATGTTCGCATTTAAATACATTTATTTTAACAATAACCCCGTTCTCGTTCTTGTTGCCGTTTCCGTTCCGAGTTTTATTGTGAACCAGCATTAAGTCGATAGATGTTCTCCGAATTACATGTCATGAGCCAGATTTTTCGGGGTTTATAGTGGACAAGACAAGATTGGGACAGATTATTTCTCTGATTTACATTGGATAACAATAATTGAGGCTAGTTTTCTGCAGTTTAAAGTGGATATATGAGACTGGGGCAGGTTGCCTCAGGTTTACCATGGACTATTTCACTCTTACTACGTCATACTACTTTTGACCAATAAAACGGTACGAAAGGACGTATTTCAACCAATAATGGCTACTTATCGCACAATTTTATCGTGTCCCTAGCATTTGTTTCTTTGTTTGCTAACATTTGAAACTGCGCTGGTCTGGACGTCAAAAAAAAATATATATATATATATATATATATAATTACAAACCACTCCAGTCGATGCACGGCAGTTTCAAATACGACTCGCATTGGCATTCAAGAACAAGAATTAATAAAAATCACTGATCACAACTATGCATCTTCTGAAATCCAATTTACAAATAAATGAAGAGCACTATTCGGAAATCCTAAATAAGTTGAATACACCATGTAGGCTAAATCAACGAGTTCCACTTCTATTACGCACACGTCCAATATAACATCAATTGAACCACCAACCACGTTCAGATTTGAAAATTGTACATTCATTAATTATTCCTTTTAAAATTATTCATTCGGAAATTCTGAATAAGTTGAATACACCATGTAGGCCTAAATCAACGAGTTCCACTTCTATTACGCACACGTCCAATATAACATCAATTGAACCACCAACCACATTCAAATTTGAAAATTGTACATTCAATAATTATTCCTTTTAAAATTATTCATGTTTATTTTTTATGTCATCGTCGTTAATTAAAACTTTTCTAATATTTGTGTATATTAGTTAGGGTATGTTATAGCTTCCGCTATATGATATTATGGACAGTCACGTATCAGAGATTGTTTAATATTAAGATTTATTGAAAATCATCTGTCAAGTGACGTTGATTACTGGGATTCGGATAACTGAAGTGGAATGTTGCATTTTAATAAAAATGAAACTGAATCAACAAAGCCTTCTTGACTAGTAACATTGCCATCGTGTATAATAGATCGAGAACTTCTCGAGGAGAAGGCATTGCTCACTATTGCCATCTAGCATGCATCTAGCGTAATATTTGTAATGTTGAGATGGTACAATAATACATTTGAAGACAGTTGTATTTACGTAAGTCAATTCATATTTTATTGTATTGGAATACTTCGTTACTTCTAATCTTTATATACTTTCTTCTAATCGTGTAATAGTCAATTAAATCCCACTCGAGTTTTGATTTTCTCTAGATAAATCAAAACGTCTAGTGAGATTACTGTTGATAAAAATAACAGGTTTTGTGGAATTACAATGGACAGATTTTCTCAGATTTATCTTGGATAACAATAATTGAGGCTAATTTGCTGTAGTTTATAGTGTAAGTAGTATAGGACAAGACTCAAGAAATGACATTTAGGCTTAGAGTAGTTCAAAATACTTCCTCATCTGTGAAATTACTTGGATTCAATTTAGATCAAAAACTACTATGGAATGAACATATATCTTTTGTCTGTAATAAGTATTTTCGAGTTTTGTTAAGTTCTTCGGAGACTTGTAAATTGTTGAAGTCAACAAGTTATTATGAATGTATATTTTGGTCTCTTTCATTATCATTTATTGTGTGGTGTACACATTTGGGGCCATTCGTCTAGTGCCAGCAAGATTTTTATATTGCAGAAAAGAGCTTTACGTATCATGGCAAGAAAATCTTTTTCTGAACATTGTAGAAGTTCATTTATTAATTATAAAATACTAACTTTTGCTGACTTTTATACGAGAAAAATGTGTGTATAAATATTGTAGAAGATCAACCATTCATGATTACGGTACTGGGTCATGTGATGATTTGAGTTTTAAATATTACTTCCAAAGTACTGAAAAGTTGGGAAATTATGGGAATAAAATCTTTTAGTGCCTTATGTGTTAACACCAAATGTTTTGCTCTTTCCTATTTTAAAAAAGTTCTCTTAAAATGGTTAACTGATAAGGCTTTTTACACTGTTGACGAGTTCTTTAATATGGAGGTGAATGATCTTCTCTTTTAATTTTTAATAAAATTCGTAATTAATGTTTAATTTGTAATGTTTCTTTTTAACGAAGCCTATTGTAATTTTAATTATTAAATGGCCAATAAAATATTATTATTATTTTTATTACTCGTATTATTGCTATTATTATTATTATTATTGATATTATTATTATTATTGATATTATTATTATTATTATTATTATTATTATTATTATTATTATTATTATTATTATTATTATTATTATTATTAGGTTTTATAGGATTTACAGTGGGCAACACAAGACTGTCAAATTTACTCTGAATGAAAATAACTGAGACACGGTTTTTGACATTTATAGTGGAAAAGATGAGACAGGATCAGATTTATTCGAATTTACACTGGATAAAAATAACCTTGGCGGATTTTGTGGTATTTGTAATAAACAAGAGAAGAATGGGAATTGTTTTCTCGGATTTATCTTGAATAAAATAGGCCTAAGTGATACAGGTTTTTTGTGGTTTATGATGTTCAAAATAGGTCTGAGACAAGTTTTCTTGAATTTATCTTGAATAAAATAAGTGAAGCAGGTTTTCTGGGATTTGTAATGAACAAGACAGCTGGGGCATGTTTTCACGGATTTACCTCGAGTAAAATAAGTGAGACAGATTTTCTGGAGTTTATAATACGCAAAACAACTCTGGGATTTACCTTGGATAAAAATAACTCAGGCAGGTTTTCTGGACTCTATAATGGAAGAAACAACACTAGACTAGTTTTTTTTCAGATTTATTCTGCATATAAACAACAAATGCAGATTTTCTGGAATTATAAAGGATAAGTCAAGAATGGAGTGTGTTTCCGGAATTTACCTTGAATAAAGTAACAGGGGCAGACTCTTTAACATTCATCGTACAACAATAACTGAATCAGGACAGATTTGTCGTAATATTTTCGCTTCTTCTGAAATAATTCCACCATTTTCTTACAATACGTGACAACGTGCATTAAACAGCACGTTTTATATTACCATGAGTGCAACTATATAGGAGTAATGTAATAATGTAATCTTTGCAGGCGTTTGTTCATCGGCTAAAGTAGCCTACTGACTTTTCACGTCGGAAAGCCAAGTTAAAGTCCCAGGAAATATGAAGGAAGGCACAATTCACGCTGAAAAGCACGTGCTTATGACACTTCCAAGGACTTTAGAAATTATTCTACCACAATAAATTCAATGACGTAAGTATATTTACGAACTGCGATAAAAAGGATCCAAATGTGATGATGTCAACTAACTAGCTGTTTATGTATATGAAAAAATCTACCTCCCTGTACCAGTACGTATACATATTGAATGAACGTTGTAACTGTAAATATCCATATACTGACGCTGAAACTTATACATGGACAGAAATACAGGCATGCATTACAGATAAACAGACAGAAAGCCTTCTCCAAATGAAATCTCTTCGTTTCCACTTGTGGGACCCACAGTTTCAGAGGATGTCTGTTTTATTAATGGCACGCCTTTGCAATAAAGTGTGGTGGTATCAGAATCTGCATAAATTATATTCTAAGTTCATGGGCAAGCAGAAGCCGAAAGGGTTCCACAGCAACGGGCATGATTTCTTAAACAGTTGAACACCTATTCTCTGCCCCGCTGGAAAGATTCTACAGTGCTGTGAGAGTTTACATATGACTATTACATTTGTACGTCTTAATCGACGTCAGTCAGGAACTCCATCACGTGTGAGAAGGGAAGCAATCAGCTTCAGAGGAGAAATATATCTTATCTCTCGAATTGTTTCCAAATTAATAGAGCTCAGCAATGAGAGTGTAGCCTACTTTCCTTCCGCATACACACGCAACGCTACGACAATCACTATTCCATAGTCAAATAAGCGGTATCATGATGAAAGATGATGACATGGATTTCCATTATAAGTGTTACGTGTTTTGTGCAAATTATGCGATTTTTGATTGAAAATGTCTCAAAATTCATCCGTCTGCCTCTTTACTAAGATTTAAAACATGCTTTAAATGTGTTTATGCTCGATCATGCCGAAATGTAGTAATTATACACCTGGTAGCAGCCCTTTAATGGACCTCATTAAAGTACACCTATTCATTAAAGTTCAGGTTTTCCACCAATCAGAAATCACCAATGTAGCAATATGAAAGCGCAAGTATCGATTATTCTCGGATATGCAATCGAAAGACAACTAGCGAAACGTCACGGAGGCTGGAAATCCAATACTCTCGCAGAAGGTATGTTCTGTTACTATAATAATTAGCGTTAATTGTAAATAATATTCAAATAAATTGAATTTGTCATCTCGTTTTTCAATGTCTAAATCAATTTCCAGGTTATATCAAGATTAATGTTCATTTTACTCTCTGGATTATATCAAGGTCAATGACATTTGTTCCTCGGAAAAAATCAATACTTTCGCGTCTGCGCACATCTCACAATTTACGAGATATTGCACAAGGGCACTTCCGCTTCCCAGTCAGATAAGAATAATATGAATACTTATGAATAATTTCAAGTTAGAAATATGGTCGAGCATAAAAAGTCGTATGAAACTTGCCTATAATGGTAATTAAGACGCTCGTATGAAAATTATGAAACGAGCGCAAGCAAGTTTCATAAACATACTCGCGTCTTAATTACTACCATTATAGGCTCGTTGCATAATGTACTATTCTCAGGCCTTCGGCGAAACTACTGAAAAATTAAATTATATTTTTAAAGAAATGTTAATGATCCTTTGAAAGTATAACACGTGACTGTTTTCGTACGCTTGATGGGATGAAACTATCCCGACGAGTTTCATTAAACGAACATAATACATTTCCTATTACTTATTTTAAGTTGGTAGTCATATAGATCTACAATGCACGTAACACTGGATGATATGAATGCATATCTGGACTTGACAGATCCGGCATCGACCTTTTCTATAGAGTGAATATATATTTCTGTCTTGTCCTTTACGGAGGGAAAGGTATAACATATTAATCTATTATGAACATTGGTCAGTGTTATGTACAAAGCGTGTGACCCGTTACGAAGAAAGAACCGCACAAAAGTGTTATTTGGAAGCTCGATACAACCGTTGCGCAACAAAAAATAACTAAACTGAATCGTGTTTGTCAATCCAACTAATGTAGAAGCTTTGTAAGTTAATTACGGCAAAGCTGTAACAGAAACTATCCAAACAAATATACTAATTATTTACGACATGAAAAGACAAGGCACAAGATATTTCGAAACACATATGCCACCCTTTTCTTCAAGATAATTCAACACTACAAGAACAAGGAATTTCGCACGTATAATTCCTTGTTATTTCGCACGTATAATTTCCGTGACAAGAGTACAGTATTAAAAGTCTGTGATTATACAGGGACACCATTTAATTTTTACTAACATTTTTAATATTAACCTGGCTATACCTTTAGAGAACCGAAAACACAGTTTGCTATCCCCTTCCCCGACTGTAGTTCGATGATACTGGCGTAAAACACAAACAAATCACTCTATTAGGTATAGGAGGGAAGAAAAGTAGTTCATCCATTTACGTAAACTAGGAAATATCGCGATTTTGAGTTCGATAATTTTCATTAGGTTTTTGTTTAATCAAAATACAGTACTATATTAAGAATAAGTGTTTTTACTCACGAACTGAGTTATCCATGCGAAGGTATTCATTATGCAGTGTATGTTATACTGTCTACAGCACATTACCGTACAATATAGAGAAAGAAGTTAAATTGAAAAATAATCATATGCCTAATATAAATATTTAAACACATTTTTGAAAATGGTGGCCGTTCATTTCGATACAGGCTTCAGTTCTTTTGTGCATATTATAGCACTATACACTATTGCATCTAATTCCAATTGCCAGTTTCGTCCTTCGTACTAGTAACTCATGTTGAAATAATTCTGTACCAACTCTATAAAAGAATACCTTACGTACTGTAAATTCAATCTTCACTTCTGCCCGACCCGCACAGATAAAATTACTCAGACATGCTATCTACTGTCCATCCAAGTGGTTATGCAGCAGGATCGTAGAAAGGGAGAAAATCACGTGACAGTCAATTACTTAACGAGGCCCTTCTATTACATAAAGCTCTTTCGTCACTGGAAAACGCGAACATATTTCTGGAACGTAATATACTCACTAACTTAATGCTGTTTACTGTGTGAAGGACAGTTGGAACGTCATTAGTAGAAGGGGTGGGAGTGAAGTACATTAAAAACTCAGGTACAATAAAAATTGAAGTAAAAATAAAATGATGTCCCTGTATTTGTCCTTCATATTTATGACAGCCAAAGAACAAGAAATTTGTGAACACGTGTACCAATTAATTATCTTTAAATTACTTAAGACAGCATAAAAGCAAGGAATCTGAAAAAAAGTGAAAATGTTATTGAACTTCAAATCGTTAACAACAGCTCAAGAACAAGGAATCTGAGAAGT
Organism: Periplaneta americana; assembly: GCF_040183065.1. NCBI lineage: Eukaryota > Metazoa > Arthropoda > Insecta > Blattodea > Blattidae > Periplaneta > Periplaneta americana. The sequence continues at coordinate 113,530,908 of NC_091122.1, read as the reverse complement.
AGTGATAATAAAATTATTGACCATCAAATTATTTACGAGAGCACAAAAAAGGGAATCTGAGGAAAACTGAGAAGTACTGAAACTAGAATAACACAGCTATTAGAATCTAACTCCGAGATCCCTAAATACTAACAGAACACAATAAAGTGGGTTACTTTTTTCAGTACCAGTTAAGACGATACAACTATTACATGAACTACATCTGAGACACATGCTTTTTGCCTACTCACCTGAAGGTTCGCTCTCCCACATGTTGGATCTTGTTGCTCATAAGACGCAGGGACTCGATCTGAGAACCTCCTAGGGCCTCGTTTTCAAGTGCCTCGAGGCCAGAGTTGACAACATCCATGTGTGCCACCTGACCCCCCGGCAAGTCTGCAACACAATGAACCATTTATTTAGACTGCGGGCTATGGCAACAGAATGCCTGTAGCATACTGTCGGGCGTTTACAGAAAAACAAATTTGTTTCAAAGCTCACAAAACTGATCTAAACGTAATCCTCTTCCATCACTTTCACATATCAGCACATCACTTGAAATATAATGTTGCTTATATTCATTATGGTTCTTTTATCGCTTTCATTTTGCCAGTGCTGTGTCAGAGTATGAAAATATGCGGTACCCATAAGATTACAAACAAGGATAAATACTTAAAAATACTTTTTAGCCTTTGTACCGTGTCATACGAGCAGCATCTAGACATGGACACAGTCGTGGTTTCGTAACTACATCATCAGAAAAAGGAAGGAATGCGAGACCTATCTGTTGAATCCTTTACCAAGAGAAATTCTCAAAGACTGAACAGACTATAAAACTGACAACTCAGCAATTCTAATATGTGTTAAATGTCTAATTATAATGCGCAGACGAGTCAGTAAGTTACAAATCGAAGTAGCGACCTACATTTTAGAATGAGGAGCCTGAAACTATCACCGATAGATCACAGTACTACCCATGCGTCAAGGCAATCGATGTGCATAAAAGCGGCACAAGCAAAACAAGGAAGCAGCAATTGAAAGATGCCGGTATCTCAGCACAATATACCATTGGCTGCATTCAGCCGAGACAGCACTAATTCAGCTATTCCTTTTGGCCGAGTTACAGAAACCGTGAGTTACTGAACGACTAGAATGCAAAATGCCCGCTGTGTTTACAAAGAAAGACGCCATTGTTCCGTCTACTCCGGAATATAAGATACCATTGGTTGTTGCCTACCCCCTCCACTTTCACTGCTTGCAGCAAACTTGCAGCGAAGAAAATTTTGCTACGAAAAATGGCGACCGCTATTTCAGTGCTTTCGGTCAGCAAGGAGTTCAATGCTGTCGCTATTTCAGTGCTACCTCAGCGCTGTCCCGGCTAGAGATGGCCGATATTTCACAAACCGATATTTTGTCACAGGTATTTTTTTGTCACAGATAAACCTGTGACTTATGACGCGAAATATCTGTGCCAAAATATCGCTATCGAAATCTGCTCCGTATTCAGTACTCTGTGACCGTTGCAACGTCTGTGACTGATATTTTCTCCTCTACGTCGTGGGTTTGTGCATGCGCATGATACAATAACAGCAATCGGGCGGTGGTATTTGATTATTTTTTTCTTGATATTTTGTTCTATATTATTTTTTTCAAAGTGATGATGTGTTGCAAAGTTATTAGCGGCATTATAATAATATAATCATGAATCTGACATTTTGTTTTCATATTAAGTCTGAATATATGTTTTATAAATATGTTATATATTCCCCCGAGATCTTCACATTTTCATATTACTGTGAATTTATATTAATGTATAAGTATTTTCCACTCAATTTTTAAGCAATAACAATATTTTTTTAGTTATATTATTAATTACAAACAGAATAGTTACAGAAGCCTACAGTATTTTAATAACTTTAACTGTATTTCTCTCATTTATTTATGATCCAGTTTTAATGTATAGCTCTAACACGAACAGTGCAGGGTAGTATTAATTAAAATAATTAAACTTAAAATAAAATTATTTGTAATAAGTTCATTACCGGTATGTTGTTTATGGTTATTAACTCTTAGGAAATCGCACAGTGCTTCCTAACATTGGTACTCGTGTGGGATGTTATTTCAGCCCAATTAATAGGCCTAATCAATGTTCTAAACTTGATATTTAGTGATATTTATCTAGATATTGTTAAAATCATCAACTTGCAAGTAATTTTCAACTTTTAAATATGGGGGAGTTAGCAAAAATTGTCAATTTTATAAATTCCAAAAAGATCTGACATCTAGTAGACACTACTCCATCAAATCGTTCTCATTGTCCTTGCACACTTTTAAAATAGGCCTACACTTACACATAAATGGGATAATTAATTACATTGGAAAATAAGGGGTATCAAACGTAAATCATGTTAATTCACTCTGTGTCACTGAACGTTATGCTCTTCCGAACTTTCGAAGCATTTCTCAGAAGCCGACAACAGCACCTATAGAATTAAAACCTAACGAGACAAAACTGGCTAATATGATAGGCAACTATTTTGGCTAAACTAACCTTGAGGTAGTTTCCTTCGTATTCCCCTTATATACCTTGCATATACGAATCTGTGACAAGTTAGATTTGGTTAGTTTAGGCCTTGTTATGCCTTGGATATACGATCAACTGCATCTCCACAAACAATCAAATTCAACGATTTTCACTTCCGAAATCACCGAAACTACCTCAGCGCTAGTTCAACCCGAGCAACTGTCTCTCCACAAAAAAAAATCCTTATAAATGCAATGATTTTCACATCCGAAATTGCCGAAACTACTTCAGCGATAGTTTCACCATCTTATTATAAATGATATAGTGATTACACGATTTAAATAATAATACAGTTGGTTACCAATACTTTATCTTGTGTAAAATCCTGTCTGAACAACTGTTTTGTTTTGTAATTATTTTCCATTGTTTTTCCGAATACTTATGTTTCGTTCATTTTTATTCTGACTCAATATTACAATGTTAATGCACGACTTAAAATAATTTATCGATTATATTATATACAATAAAAGGAAACAATTTTTAAAACGATTAGGATAATCACATAACCTCAATTTCTCCGTACCCAACTACATTAAAAAATTATCAACTGATTCCATATCTACAATCAACTACGATATAACCTCTTGGTATATGAGGTTAACTTTTTACATGTTACTGTTCAGTTAGATTAGTATTTATTTGTTAATGGTACATGTACATAATTTATTTGTTGAATTTTCCCATATAAACCACTAAAGTGTGGCGTGTATAGAGAAATCGTATTCACATTGCACTGCTCTTCAATATTTCCTGTTAATTTTTATCGGTGTGACAAAATATCGGTATAATTCATGCATATTGTGCTTACTTAGCGATATAAAATATCGGTGCGACAAAATCACCGATAAAAGTCACAGATATTTAATTGTCACAGTCACAGTTGTCACAGATACTTGAAAATATCGTTTAAGCTCAATTCTAGTCCCGGCTGAATGCAGCCATTGTCGGGCAGCGCTTCTTTGTGCAGCTTTTCTGGGCAAAATATCTGGCTGCTAAGGATATTAATAAAGAAATGCAGCCCATGAATGTTATTACCGGTCACGTGAAGTAGTGTACAGTTGCTTGTAGAAGTTCTTTGAAGGATGGACAAATATAGAACACCGAGTCGGTCGGACAGCGAACACAGTAGCCTATGTCAGGGAGAAAAATGTGTAACAAGTTGGCGAAGTGATCCGAGCAGGCAGGATGAAGGTTACGATATGCTAGCCCAGATAGTCACACGTGATAAGTTTTGTGTGTAGCATTACCAGCCGGAGATGAAGCTTGCATGAATGCTTGGATCAAGTCTCCAATAGCACACTCGTGCACAGGTACCGCCATATTGAAACTGCTGTTTATTTGTTTCACTTGTGCGCACATTAATAATACTGCCATCTAGCGGCGATAGCTTTAGTAGCCTCATTCAAAAATATAGGTAGTTATCTGACTCTTATATGAACATAGGCTTATTATAAGCGTACCTATCTCGAGTGGTCGCCGCTAGCCAACTACGGATACATTGCGGCCTGCTGGTTTATTGTGGTAATCTTTGTAGGTTACGCTATTACTATGATGTACCGAAGTACATATGATATTTACGTGCAGGAATTCTGAGTTATCGTATGATGAATGATGGGTAGAACGGAGAAAAATTCTCTCCGCCACAGGTACTCGGACCCTGGTTTTCAGTTCTACGTGCTGACGCTTTAACTAGGTCACACCGGATACCAGTTACGATGCCGGATTGAATCCTCTAAGTTTAAGTTCCACCTCTCATTCCGTCGGATCCCGGCCACATAGTCACTCGTAATGAGTGCACCTCTGTACATAATGTGTTGGACACTGTCACACATCTGTGACACAGTACATAAGGGTTGGCCACTAAAGGAAAACTAAGAGGCGGAGCTTAAACTGAGAGGATTCAATCCGGCATTGGAACTGGAATCCGGTGTGACTTAGTAAAGCGTCAGCACGTAGAGCCGAAAACCCGGGTTCGAGTCACGGTGACGGAGAGAATTTCTCTTCGTTCCATCCATCCTTCATCATAGGTTACGCTATGTTTTCCGCTACCATAATTATCTCCAAGAATTTTAGCTTTCATATTTTATATGCTTATTCACTCATATCAGTGTTTTTTTTAATATAAGGCATTCTAAATTTGCGAGACTCCTTGGCAATGTGATCAACAACGACCACAATCGCTTAAGACAAGTAGGGCAAACGTGAATCAAGGAACCCACTCTGTTCCAGTGGAAGGGAACAGAATTGCATTTTATTTTCAGGTTTCAAACTCTGATTCGCCGGATTTGCTGCACAATATGTCAAATTTTATCAGTTACTATCAAAAACAAAAGTAAGTAAATGGAGAAAACCTTACTAGCAACATATAAATTATGAACTGTGACGGATGTACGTTTTCCATTCTAGTGAGGTACAGGGTTCATAATTATAACAAAGCTTCCTGCAGCTTTATGAATAGTGCAAACACGTCTAAAAACTTTTCAAAGTTAATTAAAAGAGGAAAATTAATCTCCCTGCATTCGAATCTCTGCCTTCAACGTATGAAGTAGAGACAAAAAATTCGAAAATGAACATGATAATTATAGTTGTACACGCAGAGCACAGCATCATACAAGTTGATATTAATTTCAGAAACGGTAGCATAACGTAATTCCACTTTAATACACGAGGTTAGCTACGACAGGCGCTGTGTTTACTCATTATTATCTAGAGACTGTTTGCAGTATGTGGAGAAGAGGTAGAGCATTAAATATTAAAAAAAGAGGGAGCTAGAACAATAGTAAATAATAAATTCTGTGACGAATGTATAAATGACAGAAAAGATATATCATTATAAACAAAATATGAGAAAATTAAGTAAATACTGAGATATAGCTACAGAGTAAGGAAGAAAACTAACATTAAGAACAGAAAGAAATTAAATTAAAAATTATATAGAAGCAAGCAGGTGGAAGAATAGAATACACAAAATTGATATAGTAGAGAATAAGGAAAACAGAAGGAGAACCCAAGAAAAGGAAGACAATACATTTCTGACCGCGAAAAACACCAGGATTTCAATTATCTCATTTTCTATTAAGAATATCTTGTTTTATATAGAATCCATTAATAAAACTACTTTTATAACCCAAGAACCTACAAAATGTATGAATACTTAAATTTCCACGACAGAAACCATAACCATAGTGCTTCTGTATGAAACATATGAAGTATTACGCAGCAACACTAAACTATACTCTTTCACACGACAATGAAAATACTTCAGTGTGTCATTAGAAAAGTTCTCGAAAGCCCGTAACTCTCACAATAATATAATTTCTGCCAAAATATCTTTATTTATTAAAATATCCGTTCCTAAATTCAAGGTTTGGCGTGTTCAGATATATGTCTAGAAACCTCTCATTTACTTTTAATTGCAATTATATATTATTTTGAAAAACTTTTCATGCGAGATTATATTGATATGAATATTTTAGAAATTAATATTTTTTAACTGTTCTTCCATTACAATTCTAAGAAACACAATTTTAATTATATTTTAATTAATATTGATAAAAAAACTTATTTTCTGCTCTGAAGCTACTGTACGTACAGATCTTGTATTTTGCATACATCGCCTATAGGCTACTCATATATTGTATGAAGATACGTTTTCGTCAAAATAACGCCAATGTTCATTCACACGGTAGAAATTAATTTTAGCACTGTAACTACGAGAAGTAGGTAAAAAAACCAGTCAGAGGAGATATGATCAATGAGAAAATATGTTTCCATAATAAACTTGAATAATTTGTAAAATTATGGAGAACTCTTGTGGTCAAAATTGTAATTTTCTTGATATTAAATATTTTAAAGGAATCAAATCTGATCATTAGAAATCCAAAGATTTTGTTTAAATTTTGTAAAAAGTAATAATAAATAAATATAAATAAGTAAATAAATAAACAAACCAACAAATAACTAAATAAATAAATGTGTGTTTTTATACTCACCAGGCAGCTTGGAAAAGGGCACGCCAACGCAGCTGATATCCTTTACACTTTCGAGAGACTTCGGAGTCGTGAAGTGGATGCCTCGGGTATCACCTCCCCCGAACTTGCACGAGCACATGGAGTTGAAGGTGCAGGGGGCAACCTGCTGCCCCTGGTGTGGAGGAGCGAAGGCTGCCATCACCAGCACTACCATCGTCACGCGGACCGACATCTGCAAGTAACATAGAAGCCATTACTACTGCACAGTTATATAATTTGCAGTTTCTTCGCGCATTTCTTCGTTTTTACGTTACCAGTAGAGTAAGTATACCGATGCTTAAAAAATCACAATTCGAGAGTTCCTAGCAAATACATGTTTTGTGAATGCCTTATAATGAAAAAGTGGTTTTGGACATGTTCTCTCTCTCTACCTATCAGCATGAAACAATTCCTCCTGAACTATTATCAGATTTCTTCGTATTCAATATGAAGAATGTAAAGGAATAATGACGTTTCGTAAATTTAGAAAGTTGTAGAAAGCGATTTGGTGAACATTTGTCCTTAAGGAGTTCACGGTCGAAAATGACAAATAGTGGATCCATAGTAGGGTGGAGTCAATCTATACATGAAATTGTTTTTATATGTTTTCTAAATATAATAGTAGGTGCAAAAACCTGTATTTTTACTTAACTTCGGAATGTGAAAAGTATGGAGTTTCTATATTTAATTTTTGAGATGTTCCAAGGTCTTTGAAGTTTCGTAAAATTTTCATTTTTCTGGCTCTTTGTAGATATATTTGTTCTATAATTTTGTTTTTCATTGCATAGCTAATGAATTGCTGTAAAATCACATATATAAACTTTATTTGGAAGACTCTAAATTGGGGTTGCAGTATGCAGTATTTTTGAGGAGATCCAAAGGGACAAAATATATATTCCTTTATATAAAATATTTCAGCCCATTAATTTTTAGAGATAAATTTATTCTTGTTTTCTTTTTCATTTCTTTCTGACTGGTAACTAAATCAACAAGTCCAATAATCATCCTTCTTTCTGTTCTTTGCTCTAGTAAAACACTCTTTCTTGTTTTGGAACACGGCGGTCTTCATCATAATTAGGCCTACAGTATTATATTTTTTGCATTTGCAACTGCATATGTCAAACAGTTTGTTTGCTTCTTCTTTGAATTTTGCAATGTTGTCAATTTAGTTGTCGTCACTATGTCGTTTCTTACAAGGCTTCATTATGTTTGTGCATTGATCATGGTAAGCACGGATCAGTTGTAATATTCTTGTATGACTGACTTTCGGAATTTATGCTTTTACTTGGATTTCCTTAGTTTTGATAGCAACTCTTTCTGAAATCTCTCCAACAGTAGATTCTTTTGATTTGAAGTCAGATTTTAATTCATTTTTGATCCATAGATATTTCATTACGTCATGATAGATAGGTAATTGTGATGGATTCAGCCCTTTTTGCATTGCGAATACAGGGTAGAAGGTCAGATTTCTTGTATTAATATTAGAAATATTCTGATTCAAATGCACTGCAATGTAAGAAAAATGAATTTCCATTAATTTAATCTTATTAATTATATCATACGTAAGAGTTTTGTGATTACTCCCAATTTTCTTATAAATTGAGGTTTCTGTGACACTTCACGATGAAACAACAAGGGACCAAAATTATGCAGAGTCTTTTACCATGTATTTTTTAACATGTACCTGGTATCTTGTTTACATTAAATCACTGGACAATGTTCTCTCGCTAAAAAATTTGAACCTCAAAATTTTGTGAAAATTTCAAAATATGATGCTCTTGAGGTATTCTAAATATTATACTAGACAATGCTCTAAAGGCGAGCTGCTGATCAATGCTAGACATCAACGTGTACGACACGCTTTGGCGACATCGTTAAAAACTTTAAATTGGGAGATTCATGAGGAAGTACATTGTGTATCATCAGATGGTTCTTACAGACGGGCAGACATTATTGCTATTAATGGACGCTTAAAACGGGCTCTTGTTCTTGACCCTACTATCCGTTTCGAAAGGAACCTAAATCAAGCCACCGAAGTTCATACTGAGAAGAAGTCTATATATGAACCCTTGTCTGCCGTATCTTTCTTAAAATACAACGTCTCTCTTAAACAATGGTCTGTCTTTGGTTTGCTGTTTGGCAGTAGAGGTTCAATTACAAAATTCACATGGAATTATCTTAAGGACTTCACATTTCTTTTGATTATGTAATGTCTATTCCTATAAATATTATCAAGGATTCTCTTCAAATATTACATCATCATCATCTCTATTTTTATTAATCCACTTATATTATTTGTCTTCAACAATTAACTTTTTTTTTTCTTTAATATTTCAAATCACATTATACTGTAAATGTTTATTGTATTCAGGACCCTTGTGGTCACTCAAATTCTTTGAGCTGATATCTTTAATGAATAACCAAAATAAGTTGCATTGTTCTTTATGATATCACCTCACAACCTTTCCCTGGTATTACATTTTGATTCAATTAACTTTATATTTTCACTCCACCCTAATCCACAGCCCTAATAATAATGATTATGAATCATGTCACTACCAATCATCACAAATAAAAAGAGCCAGAGTAATTGAAGTATTGAGAACTTATTGCTTACAATTTAAAATTTAACTCTCTCGAACATATACAAACTCTAAACTGGCTACGGCTAAATGAACGTAGAAATTTTCATTTCCTTGTTTTCCTTTTCCAAGTCCTTCACACCTCTACAACTACTTACCTTGCCTCCCGCTTCAGTTACCTATCATCGTATTACAATCTCTACAAATGCAAGCAAAATAGCCAAGCCATACCAACACATAAGACATAATCGTATTCATCATCATACACAATCTCGCTATTGAGCTTGTGAAATACCCTGCCCAATGACATCAGAAACTGTGGGAATTTAACAATATTCAAAAACAAACTTATTAACTATTTTCTTACTGCGTAGAGTGCAATTTTTATTTATTTATTTATTTATTTATTTATTTATTTATTTATTTATTTATTTACTGCAAGAGTCTGATCCGTTGCTAAGCGAGTAACGTCAGAATAGTGTGAATAACTCATTACAGTTGCTAAGCAACTGACACCAGTTGTTGAGATTTTCGTAACGTTTTATTCATTTGACACTCGAGCATAAACATTTCAGGGTCAGGCTCATCCATTGCTGAGCAAGTGACATCAGAATAATGTGAATAGCTCATCCCAGTCGCTAAGCAACTGACATCAGATGTTCAGATTTTCGTAATTTTTTTTTTCAGTTGACACTCGAGCATAAACTTTTCACGTTAAAAATGTATAAATTATGAAAACGAATGTTATGATGCAATATGCTGTAGTGTACAGTATGTAGTGGAAGATGCACAAAACTTCTAAATAAAGAGAAATATGTTATCTAAGTCGGTGATTAATAGTATTAAATAATACACTTTACATGGAACTTTGATGAGCATATCTTTAATGTTATTGTGATTAATGAAATAAAAATGTATTAACATGCTTAACGTCTCACAGTCCACATCTGTGGAGTAACGGTCAGCGCGTCTGGCCGCGAAACCAGGTGGCCCGGGTTCGATTCCCGGTCGGGGCAAGTTACCTGGTTGAGGTTTTTTCTGGGGTTTTCCCTCAACCCAATATGAGCAAATGCTGCGTAACTTTCGGTGCTGGACCCCGGATTCATTTCACCGGCATTATCACCTTCATCTCATTCAGACGCTAAATAACCGAAGATGTTGATAAAGCGTAGTAAAATAACCCACTAAAAAAAAGTCTCACAGATATATGATCGAAGAATACATTAAACACTAAACTATATTATCAAAATTCAACACTATTCATTAAAACAAAGGCAATTTTTGTTCCAAATAAACTGAAAGCTTCTTAATTTTAGAAGTACAGAAATTATTCCTCTTGCATAGAGGGAAACAAATTATTAACAATCATAAACAGATTTACGGTTCGGTAATAATTTTGTAGACCATTTTGATGTTGGAGTTCATCAGTTTATTATTACAGTAGCTCTATAACAGCCCAGATAGTCTGTTTCCAACTCTGATATAATCACAAACTGAGTTATTCAGTACATTACAAACATTAGCAGCAGCCATAGTCACTTGTTTAAGATAGTTTCCATGGAAATGCAACCTCTAGGACATATGAAAAGCATCACCAGGACAATTCAATTGCTGCAACTGCAAACAGATGGCATCTCGCACACATTGAGCACGTGAAAGATGGCGACTGCAGCTACATTCCGCAGATTCCTGCCAGTCGGTTCACTTCTGTGGCTCGCGTTATAATGGGGGTCACGTGATCTACACGGCCGAGTAGAGAAGACTGATGATGTAATTAACCAATTGGCTATTGTGTGTGAGAGAGCATTTTGGCGAGGGTGGCCATCCTCCGGCCATGTAATGGATATTTCAGGATATGCTCATATTAACCTCCCTTCCCCTATTCATATATATATCGAATATTAGAACCGCGTCACATTTGAATAATCTGGAAATTAATGGCCCTGATGACTATAACTTGCAGACGTATCAGAGAGAGGGAGAGAGACAGAGAGCTAGAGAGACAGGCAGAGAGAGGAATTGAAGTGAATTCCGTTTTTACCTGTATTAAAGCGAGTATGGGGTAATATGACCTGTCATTGTGTATTACAGCTTTTCATCCTGAAAGCCAGAGAAGGGGTAGATGTAAGCTGGGGGGATAAAAACTGATACTGAAATGTATTGAGTGCTATACAATAAAAGACACAAAAACCTTGGAATCAATATGGTTTACCCACGGTACATACAGAATTTATGGCAACGCTTTAGTTCAGAAAAATCAATATCAACCTATGAAAAATTTCTCATTGTATAAGGTTGCATGTTTGTTTATTTATTGCTTACTCTCGCTTTCATATTTCACAATATTAGTCGCAAAACTTTATATCTTAAATTTATACTTAAAATACACAAAATTTGTTCCAAATGCTTGGCGCTTATAATATCAATCTCATTTTGAAGACAGTACATACTATCTCAGTAACACACGTACTTAATATGTACTTACTTAATATGATATAAAATCAATGAATCTAAGATCTAAGCTTCAAATATAATTTTATTTTATAATGAGCCTGAAATGAACTTGGCCTATTTGCGATTTGTCATGCTAGTATTAAGATCAGTGAATTTTCATAACCTGCCGACAATATGCGCTAACGTAGATTGCTCGTATTTGATAAGAAATAACTATAAGACTGGTTAGCAAATGATTTTATTTTTAAAATATAAATTTTCCTTCATCATGTTAATCATCCCTTTGGTCCAAATTATCTTATTAAACACTAAATTGTAATTGTTTAACTCTCAGAATTGCATAGGCCTATATCTAAACGTATCTACATTTTAATCTTACTATTATTATAATTGTTATTATTACATTGTTTTCTGTATTGCTGTTATTTATAACATTTGCAATGTATTGTTATATTGGTTGAGTGGAAGAGAAGGCCTAAGGCCTTAACTCTGCCAGTAAAAATAAACCAATTAAATAAATGAATAAATACTTTAAATTGTAGGAAAGGTCATCGCAGTATCGTCAGTCTTTATGACCAGAATGCATTGTGAACAGTCTGCGGAGTTTAGTTTTGAATCATGAATAGATCGTCAACCGCACAAAAACAAAACGCAAATTTTCCCAACCCAGATAAGACTGACGTCCTATATATAGGAACCGGACGTTTTTTTAACATTGTTGTGTAAGATTTTCATAGTAGGCAATCGTGATACCATAATCCTTATGTGTTACAAATTGCCTCCAATTTTTTTTCTTATATTTAGTCTGTCATAGTCATTGTTATTAACATATTTGTGTGAAACGTCCGGTGTCCTATATATAGGACGTCAGTCTTATCTGGGTTTAAACCTTGGTATTTCTGAACCGAGCCTCTCACAAATCCGGACTAAACGATAATTAGTTAGTTGTTTCTACAGCTGCAAGGTGCGAGGTTTATGCTTCTCTCGGCTGTAGAAACCACTCATTATTCCTCGTGTAGTCCGGATTTGTGCGAGGCGAGCCTCGCACGCGTCGGTTAAAAAAAAAACAAGGCTTAATAGTACCGTGTCACGTGCGAAACATGACGTCACGCCAATACAATCTACGAACAACTAATCTTACCTCCGTACGCCCTGAGACAGAATAAGGTCCCTACTTATGATACTCACTATTGGTTTATAGCAGCAGTCTCTTTGAATGAAACAGGGATTAATAAAAAGTGAATGTTTGGAAGACGGCACATGAGTTCTCATTACATTTCTTACACGTTTCGCAACAGTTTTGCGAATGATATTAGGGATTATTTTCTTGACATAATATACACTAAATTAGATATTTAATATGCATCAAAGTAAGATAAAATTTCAATTTTTAATTTCAAGCAAATGTATTCTTTACAATCCCGCAACAATACACTTAAATTATGCGTTGTACCCATAGGCAGAGACAGAACGATTTACAAAGGGGGTGGGGGTGACAACAGGTAATAAAATAAGCATAGGAATGAGTCCACACGCATAAAAAGAGAAATACATAATATACAGTATAAATATAAACATACAAATACACATAAATAATGAAAAAATAAACATTCATTAAGTCCTCTGAAACGTATACCTCGCTTAGGTAAGTGCAGAAAAACGTCGATTTTATAAAATAAATATTAACCAGTTTTTGTCAACAAGATCCTAAGATCCTTGTGTGAAAGAAAAAGCTGTGTCATCGCTGATTCAGAAAGATGCTTCATATTTGTTCATTTCGTGATTTGTTATTAATATCACTTCTATGGTTACAGTTGTAGGTTGAATGTCATCACGCGTAATAATAGCAGATGCATTAACACTTATATTATCCATATTAATATAAAGTTCTTCATTATTACTAATACGTTTAATTCCACTTTGTTTTAATACAAAAAAAGAACGAATATCTCTCGAACTCATTTTCACATAAAGCGAATTAAATGCTCTCTCTCTAGAAAATGCTCCAAGCTTGTCCCATTTCTTTCTTACCAATACTATAACGGTATTACTAATAAAAACGCTATATACAGACGTTTAACTGTCTTATGCTTATACAATGAATAGCTCGTTTATAAGTCGTGTGTAAATTCCTTACTAATAATCACGACATACGTCGTATATAACTGTATAACTGTTACACAACTGCGTCATAGTTCCGTCATTACTTCGTTACGAAGAATATCTGAGGTCCTCTATTGCATCCGGTAGAGCGCTCTGGTGTGCTGTGTCAAATATCGATAGTGTAACTGATTCTGATCGATTACCATACTATATTTTGGTTAAAGAGTACAAGATACCGCAATATTATTCTTATTATTCTGTGCTCTTTGGTTTGTTCTTCTGTGGTTACAAGGCAACCATCATCACAAAATGACAGTCGATACGAACAGCTGTTAGAGGGGCGACCATTTTTTCTCTATGTACAACGCTTAAACAAGGGGTTTCATGTATATAACTACTGGAAAGCAATTCCCATTGTATAGTTACAGCCTGTTTATACATCCATCGCTTATGAATGGTTTATTAGCAACGTTTTCTCTCTCAACTCTGCATAAGTCTCGTATAAATACTATACACGGTTTATTAGTAAGACCGTAAGGAGATAAATCGTATAATGAATGTCTGTATTTAGAAGCATAACGTTTACGTAAACGTTAGTTTGTATATTAATTTGCAAATAAAATTGGCCTATTATAACTGCTCAGAATTTCTTTCTTCATACCTAATGCTATACAGAGACAGTATCCTTATTACTTTGACCTCTCAGCCCTCTCCCCCAGGATCTTCGTTCATGATTGTACAGTTTATGTGCATATGTGGAATTCATTTTGCAGAATATGATCTATAAAATCTAGATAAAAAAATAATTATCTTCCAATGCATTCCATCACATAATGCGATAACTGACTTTCTCGCTTAAAAAGGTACTAATACCTTGCAAACAACCAACTCAGCAGTGTCATTATTTGAAGTAGCAACATTAAAAATACAAAGAGACATGAAAGCAAAATCAGATGAACACTTCAGAACCGAATGTGAAAATAATCAGTGGAGTGACATTTTGAATAATTAAAGTCTAATCCTAGATTTTCCCAGGACAGCATCCATGACCTTATTCCGTATCCAAAGATGATATGACTGTCTGGCAGCATACCTCCACAGAATGTCACTCTATCCATCAACTTATTGCCTACTATGTGGAAATCGGTAAATAATGAATAGAGACCACGTGTCAAGCCAACACGAAGATTTATGCTGATATTGATTATTAACTATAAAAGTAGTATTGGGATGCAAGACGGCAAATGGAGAATATCCGAAATAAAAAGCATCAACGAACTACCACAATTTACATACATTTTCATAAAACTACTGTAATTATAATGTAATAATTTCTAACAATTTATATTTACTAACACAGAGGGAAAAGCATGGAAAGCGTTACACTTTGTGATGAGGGTACTAAGATAAGGCTCTGATAAATCCAAAGAGATTGCATATAAGTCACTAGTTCGTACAGTAATGGAATATGGTGCTGCATGTTGGGATCCTTACAGATAAGAACATATTAAGACATTAAAAAAGATTCGAAAAGGGCTCTCAAGCGCTTTCGCAATAATTCAACATTAAAATGGGACAAACTCACGGACAGGAGAACGCGGATTCGATTACGTGCAATGTTCAAAACATGTGGAGGTGAGCCTGCCTGGAGAGAAATAAAAAATAGGTTGCTGCCGCCAAATTACTCGTCAAGGAACGACCACTCAAATAAATCTAGGGAAAGAAGAGAGAACGGACACTGGAAAGTTTTCTTTTCTCAATCGTACTATCAGGGACTGGAATGCTTTACCTGCAGACTTACTAAAGGCTTTACCAATAACCAAAAATGTATTTAAAAATAGACTTAAGGACTTTACTAATAGACAGTAGTACATTATGCACACTATTTAAAGGGGGTAATTGATGTTTTGTTATTTGAAGTATTGTATCGGTGAAGAAGTGTGTTGTGTCAGTGTGTTTATGTCAGTGAAGTTTAATAGTTAATAGTGGTAGTGCAAGTATTTGAACAGTGAAATGTTTTTGAAGTGTTAGTGAAATCAGGATAGTATCAGTGAAATGTTTCGTAGTACCAGAGCAGTGAGTGAGTCGACAGCGAAATGAGTGCAGTGCTGAAAGGTACTTGTGCATGTATGAACACAAATTAGATTTACTTTATATGTTGTTTTAAGTGATGGTGCTTCATTTAATTTAGGATCCTCCTTGTTAATTTTATTATACTATTGTCATTAATTATTATTATTATTATTATTATTAGTTTATTATTAATTGTATTTATTATTAACTGTCATTTTCTAATGTAATTAGTTACCATTGCCACCTGATATTTACACATTACAGTGTGAATAAATAAATAAATACATACATACGTAATACATACATCCATTTAGGAGTAACAAAATCTTTAAAAATTATTACTGTTATTAGGCCTAACAATTAGTGAAAATGAGGAAATTGCTCATTTTGAACCTGTAAGATCCTGTTTCAGTGGATCACTGACGCATAATAAAAACAATTATATATATATATATAGGGTAAAGTTGCCTTTTTCCGTGATATCCCTAATCTCGTGATACTATTTTAAAATTGAATGTCAGTCATAGCTTTGCAGTTCGACCATATCGCCAGACATCTTTCTCGAAAGAGTGCATCTTTCGCCTACTTTTGAGACATCGGTGAACTTCATAGCAAAATACTCATTCCCATGACATTCTGTTAAAAAAAAAACGTATCACGGAATTAGGCAACGTTACCCTATATACAGTATACGGTACATATAACGGCAATCTTTTAAAACTAAGGGACCCTCCATTATCGGATTTTGGGAGGAAAGGATACAAATCATATAGAGCAGGTCTAGAAATATTGCAACATACCTGTGGAAATAGTACCTTATAATATTTATCTTAGACAATTATTTTCTCAGTCCATGATACTGTGTGAAAGGAAAAATAATTCTTGTGGGGTCTGAGATGACACAGAAATTATTCTGTTTCTCACGCCCTGTTAGAAAAATAATATCACCATATCGTCTAAGCATGTGTCGGCGCGCCTACGTTCTACTTTCTAACCACAAAAACCGTTAAAAGTACACTAGTCGCCTGGAATCTGAAAGCAAAGCTGCCGTTAGCTTCGTCTGTGAAACAGACAGTGCGCATGCGTGAGCATATACTACAGAAATGCTTCTACCTACCGCATGACGTCACTCATGCTTGCCGATCCAAGACGGGAAGTGTACCACATGCGGAGTACACTCGATTCCATTAACGCCATCACGTTCCTTAGTAATATTGACAAGAAGTTCAGTATTCTACTCCCACGCCTACCCGGCACGTGTGACTTGACTCGCCCGCATTGTGTATTCCAGTTTTCAGTGGCGTTAATGCTAGTCTAGTAGCTACCCAATCATCATAAATTGAAACTCCTTTGCTATATATTCCAGTATTTCAGAGGTACAGGGGTACGCTACTGCTCGTAGGAATGGCTATATGTGTGTACATACTACCATAGTAGTGAGAGGGGGTGAAGTACTGACTGTAAAGACAACTTTAAAACGTGACGGCATTAATGGAATAGATGTACAATACAAGACTATTATGCAATGAATGTTCCAATACGAGTGGTATGTTGACTGTACGTGTTGTTTAATTATGTCGGTAGGTTTTGCTTGGCAGTAAGCAGTGGTTAAATGTCGCATTCGTCACGGTTTCATTATTTTAGTTCTTCAGTTTATTAGAAAAGATATTAAATATATCACTAAAATAAATTTAATTTCATTTGAACTGGATCGCAATTGTTTTTCGTATGTTTCAAATCAAGGCAAATTAATCTTTAACTAAAATTCTTATGCATAATGGGCGAAAAGTCACTCACTACACATCGCTTTTCACTATTTCTTGATTTGTTTTTCTTGTGCGTTGATACTTCGCTGAAGACATTCCGGGAGACTTAAAAGACTTACACATAGGGGAGAGATGGATAGTATCGGACATCGGGTAATATCGGACAGTGATGTTTCGTTCATCTATCACCAAATGACCAAATGGTAGTATAGTGATGTTTCTTTCATCTACCGCCAGATGGTAGTAGCAGTGTTCAGATGTAGCATACAGAAACGTAACAATGTCACTTAGGTGCTACCATCTGGTGGTAGATGAAATAAATATCACTGTCCGCTATTACCCGATGTCCGATACTACCCAACTCTCCCCTACTTTTGCGCACAGTATCTGGTTCCGAATAGATTTCTCAAAGAGACTTCTTAATGTTGAAATGGGTAGTGTCTTTGTAGCCTATTTCATTAGAGGAAGAGTATTATGATCGCTGGTTTCTTAAACAGGGATGGGAAGTCATGAGAAGGACCATTGCCTGCCTACAAAATATGATTCGACAAGGTGTGCCAACTTTGACATCATTGATATAAAGAGCAGTCTAGGGTTGATACTAGATTCACCATCTTCGAGAAATATGCAATGTAGCCCCACACTACTGACAACGAAGAGCAGTCGATTTATGAACATTGCATTCTATGTTGTACTTCCGTCATAAATATATCACCTACCAACCAAAAGAAATGTTCAAGGAATTCCCTTCGGTGCACGAGGCTCTCTATCAAAATATAGCTGGGAAATATTGAAATCTTTAGGTTTTAATTATTTTATTATACAAAAGATCTTAATCAGCATTTGAAAGCACTTACTGCAACTTCCACAATTCCATCTCTTTTTTTAAAGCCGCCATTTAAATATGTATTGTAAAAATAATTTGCCTTTTTAATAACTACATTGTCTTCAAATTTGAATAAGCCATAATTTATTTTGTATTTTTTACTATCTGACCTTACAAGACTTGCCTATAGACACAGAATAACATACAATTTACAATAATGTTGTACATGAATGGGAACATGAATAAAATGTATAGATAAAAGTACAGATTTCCAATCACAAATATATAATTAAACAATCATGTGGAGGTTTTACCATATAGTTGATTTTTTAAGATGGCAACTGAGTATTTAATTATGTTTCGGACAAATTTCGTCTTGAATATCTTTGCCCAGTTTATATTTCTCTTTCCACGTCACAAAAATTTAGAGACTGTTCCTCGGGACCTCAACAGCAGACCTGTCACTGTGATACTCTGGACGTTGTATTTGTTACGGAAGTAAGGTATTGTTGACTCGTATATTTCTTTTTTCTCTTTATCAACATCCATACGTTGTGCTTTGGACTGTTCAAAGCGTATTGTAGGATCGATCTCTGCTACAGATTTTTCCTACTGATGGCGATTAGCCTATGTCAATCCTCCTTAAGCTATCTTGATCAGCCAAACAATGAACTTCTTCGTAAACTTCATTTCTCACACTAATTTATTAAACCGTTTCAGACTGTAAGGAAAACAACTATCGCAATGTCTATATTTTATATGTTCTACAATATTATAGTCTTGCGAAATTTTGATTTTCCTACCAATATTTTTTCTATTACTCTATTAAAATTATGCATACTAGTCGCTTGTGCAGCAAATGCTGCTGCAAACTAAGTTCGTTAGACGTTCAAATAAAAATTTTTCAGATTTATTTTCAATGAAGAATACTTGTCTTTTTGATAGCTATTTGCTTCCATAATAATGAAACATACTCCCTCTGAATGGATTTTTTAGGCCAAATACTTTTTCTTGAACCTATACAACTTCAGTTTCTGAGTTTCAACGCGAAAACGCAAGTATCAATGTCAGGACGATAGCAGTAGCTATTTCAGATCATTGTGGATTGTAGGCGAAAGTTTAATAAAATGTCAGGTTTGCTAAGCTTTCGAACAATAGCATTTTCGTATAGCTGCTGCATGTAGAACTTGAAATGTAGAGCGTAAAATCATTTTATCCTACTAAGAGATCTTGCTGAAATGATCTGGAGACTACAAAATTTTCTAGGCCTCTTATTTTATCAGTAAGTAATACCTTTTGATCTTGCCTTAGGAACTGTAATTTTTGCGCTCTCTCGAGCCAATACTGAAGACAATGACACATATCAATATCTACACTACACCGCCATTAAGTATATGAAAAAGACCCAATCCCACTGGGTTAATAAGTATAAAAATATTTGATTTTTAATAACAATATTATTATCTTACTTAAGTTTTGTAGTTATATATAGCAGCCACTCAGTAAATTATACAAATGAAGATCTAAATTAAGATATTCTCTACATTTACTTACATAACCTCGAAACGTTTCACTTTCATGTCATCAATATAGCATCAATATTATGTACAATTAATGAAAAATAGATGCATCATGATATTAACTATAATAATATTTAATTTCTAATGGTAATAATGTTATCAAACCGCCTCAAATTTCGAAGATATGAATATCCAATACAGAGCTGTACTCAGAAAATTATACACTCCAGAATCAGTTTCAATAACAAATGAAGGGTACACGGGAATAACGATCAAGGTCCATTTTAGAAAGTTTCGAGAAAAACGAATTTTAAAGTTTAAGCACTTAATACTTTGTTATGTGTGTATTTAATAGAAATTGACGTAGTAGAATGTCAAGAACGATTATTTCTTATTACTAGCTAGACCACATGATGGTACTTCCTTTCCACTATAAGATAGCATTATTAACTCAATTTCGATTTTTGGTGGACCTTGATCATTTTTCCCGTGTACCCTTCAAATTGAATTGAACTCTAAATATGTCGGCAGTCCTGCAGGTCATGGCCTTCGTGTAATAGCCTATTGTTTATTCTAGTGTGTGTTTTGTTCTGAAATTCAATCAAGTCGGCCGTGATTCAATAAAAATAATGTTCTCAAAACTGACAACAGATGGATTTTGGAAAATAGGAAAATTATGTAGGAAAATTGACATTTCACTGAAAACTACTACTTTTCCGAAAAACTTTGGATGCCAGGCATGAAAATGAGGGGTCACTCATTAAAATCCGTTCAGCCGTTTACCCGTAATTTCCATTACCAGTTCAAATTATATATATATATATATATATATATATATATATATATATATATATATATATATATATATAGATAACCTATTAACCGTTTTGTCCTATAGGATACTTTGCGAATTTAAGGTTTAAATAGGGCCTATGTATTGTAAAATTAATTTGTCCTTTTATTTACATTCTCTTCAAATTTGTAAAAGTGACGTTCTCGTTGTTATGGATCCTTGTTGTCACCCTCAGAGGGTAGATAATTTCTGTATTAAATTTTTCATAATTCCGGTAAATTGCATCTCAGATATTGTATATCAACAAAATCCGTACAAGCTTCAAGAGAAAGCCCTTTATCGAAAGAGATAAAAGACATGTGCAAATGGAATGTTACGGCATAAGGGACGCTGGAAACTTTTAAATCTACGAAAAACTCGAAATCGATTTTTTTTCAGCATCAAAATAGGTTCTCCCCTAAATATAAAACTTAAGTTTTATTTACAGTTATGTTATTGGCGTAGTCCAGGCGTTTTTCTGCTGATTCGAAGCTGCGCTGATGCGTAGGTTCCATTCCCATTAGAGCTGATTACCTGCATGGGGTTTTCCCGAGGTTTTCCAAAACTGTAAGACGAATATCAAATAACTGATGGCGAATCATCTCCCCAAATATCATATCGCTTACAACCAATTCTATCGACGATAAACAACCTAAAACGTCGTTAAATAACGGACTAAAATGATTCATTTTTGCTTTCACTGCAAGGTCATTTTGCAACTGTTCACTGCATCTGGAGCGGTACATTATTGTCGGCACAATTGGGCCGCCGCCGTCTATGGGCAAGTCCTCTTGCCCTCATGCCATCTAGTGGCTATATTAGCAGACGTATCTATCATGTATAATCAGAAGGGATTTTGCAAAATATCAGCTGTAACGTTTGTATTGGGAATGGGAATTATTGCTAGATTGCTAGTAGTTACTTTATGATCTAGGAAACTATTTAAAAACAACAATCAGATTAGCGGACCCCGGGATTTGAACCTCGGACCTCCCGTATGCAAGTGCAGTATCTTATCACTTTTATTTAGAGATATGATACTATGAAACTGATATCAACATTTGAATAACAGAACAAAGGAAGTAAGGAGAGAAAGAAGAAAAAGAAAAAGAAAAAGAAAAAGAAAAATTGGAGTTAAATTACGACTGTGAGCAGTATGAGATGAAGATAAATGCAAACAAAACGAACACCATGGTTATAGGAAGAAAAATAAAGAAGGTAAACGTGTGAATTCTAAATGAGGCAGTAGATCAAGTAAACAGTTTCAAATACTTGGGGCGTACTATAAGTAGTAATATGAGTTGCTGCCAGGAAGTCAAAAGGAGGATACTAATGACAAAGGAAGCTTTTACTAGGAAAAGGAGTATCTTCTGCGGATTCTGGAGAAACAAATAAGGAAGAGACAAGTGAAGTGCTTTGTATGGATTGTGACATTGTACGGGACAGAAACATGGGCATTACATTGAAGTGAAGACAAGGGGCTAGAAGCAATTGATATGTTGATGTGGAGAAGAATATAGAGTGAGAAATGGACAGACAGAATGAGAAATGAAGCTATGTTGCAAAGAGTGGTTGAAGAAACAATAATACTGAAACTAATCAGGAAGAGAAAATGTAATTGGTTGGGTCACTAGACGACATTGAGATATAATAGATCATACGAGGAGACCAAGAGGAAGGTAAAAAATAGGAAAGTTTGAAGACTGCTTCGTTTGCAGTGAAAGACCTCCACTTTGGCAGAATATTATGAATGAATGAATAAAAAGGGACAAATTATAAAATGGGAGGAAAAGGAAAGTATGATACAGAACGTAAAAATGGGAAGGAGAACCAAAAATAGAGGTATCATAGAAGTAATATTAAAAGTTAAAAGGAGCGAAGGTAAACTGATTATAATGAAATATGAACATGATTAAACACATAATATTGACGATGACTATAAAATTTAAAACGGAGACATGTAAGAAGACGATAGTCAGTGATATTTTCACCACAGGAGAATTTAACGTGTTCTCACAGACATGCCACCAACTTTATAATTACAGGTCTAGGACTTTACTTCGAACGTCAAATACAAAATGAAGCTACCAACATCTATCTTCCATCAACCCATATCCACAACATAATATAACTTACATCGCAGCAGGGAAGTGTCTCTAGCTACAAGGGAGAAAGAATTTCAGACGGAAATCTGCTCCCCTTGCTATGAAATAAGATTTCCTTTGTTGTAAGGGGTTATTATTTGATGTAAGGCCTGTTTGTCACATCACCAAGGTACAAAAGTCTCTCCACGTGTATCGTGTCCGGTAAATTAAAGTAACAACAATAAGGGAAGTGAACTGTCTGCAACGATCAAGCTCTTTGATCGATACGGCCCAGTTCACACGGCAGCGCGCGGTTGTGGTCTGTGCAGGGCGTTAAGGCGGTGGTGCCACATGCAGTACAAGATTAGTGGTCACAGAGTAGGTGGCACCACTTTGCTGCAAAACCAGAAACCGTTTTATCCAACACCGCCCACACACTTGTTAACACAGAGTTGTAAATTGTGGATTGTGAAACTTGTAATTTGTTTTTTAAAAACATTTTTATAATATGTCACTTTAGTCTGACATTTAAACTCAGACCTATTTCTGACGTGAATATATTTAAGACAATAAGTACATTTTACGGAGAAAATTAAATTAAAGCCACACACCAATATATTTAACTGTCAAACACCCCTTACACACTTTTTAACAGAGTTACAAATCCTGGGTTGTGAAATATGTAACCTCGGTTAGTGGTACGCTTTACGGGATGCCCCATTATTCTCATATCTCAACTTATTTCTGATGTGTTGATATAATTAAACTATATTACACTTGGATAAAATGTGGCGAGGAATCCATCCAATCTCTACAATAATTAATGGAGCGAAGCATTTACGCTGTTCGTGATTGTTATTGTGATCATGGTTGGGAATTAAGTATCAAATATGTATGGGTTTATTACCGTCAAAATTACTTATCAATAGTCACACATTAAACCATTATGATGTTACATGGAATGGTACATAAAACTGACAAACGTTTTCGCCATAAACATGACATCCTCAGGTCACATCAAAGCGATAACACATGATGAACACTTGAAATAGGTATTCTGGTTTAAAACAATCGTTAAATGTTTAAAAAAGTTGATGTGATTGGCAGTTTAAACATATGCCATTTAAAAACATACATATAGCATTAAATTTAACACCATACAAAGTAATAATGCTAATAAATGAGTGTATAAAGACATGTAATAATTTGACAATCTTCAGATACAGGTGGGCACAATTCACAAAATAGCGGAACATGCTACGGTATGTAGTTCGCTTGTGCTGTTCCGCTATTTTGTGAATTGTGCCCACCTGTATCTGAAGATTGTCAAATTATTACATTTCTTTATGCACTCATTTATTAGCACACTGTTTTTTCTATACTTTGTATGGTGTTAAATTTCATGCTACATGTATGTCTTTAAATGGCATATGTTTAAACTGCCTTTCACATAAACCTTTTTTTAACATTTTAACGATTGTTTTAAACCAGAATATTTCAAGTGTCTATCATCTGTTATCACTTTGATGTGACCTGAGGATGCCATGTTTATGGCGAAAACGTTTGTCAGTTCTTATGTACCATTTCATGTAACATCATAATGGTTTAATGTATGACTATTGATAATTAACCTAATTTTGACGGTAATAAACCCATACATATTAGATACTTATATTGTACTTATCGGACCCAACATGCCTTTGAAAATGATTGGAAATGTAAAGATGTTTGGGATTTCAAATAAAATATTTGATATTTCTTTTCATCTCTCTCTTCATACCCCTCGCTTAACAAGGCGGAGTCTCGTCAATTACTTCGCAATTGCTTTCTCGTTCAATAAGGATTACTAAACGCTTTACCTGCTGTATGTGGTATACTGACCATTTGGACTGCTGGTATTTTTCCTACCGCATGTTATAAAATGTTTGAAAAAATAATTTACTCAAAATATATTTTCTTCATAAAAGTGGAGTTACAAATATGGAATACTAGTAACAAGTTACAAGATTAACAAAATTGTAAAGTGAAAATGGCCCCTACTAGGAAAAGCACAGAACAAGCCAAGCATTCAGCATCTTCATTTGGTGTCTTTCCAACCGTAATACTGAATCCACATGAATCGTCTCTCACGTCTTTCTCGTACTTCTTTTATGACTTCTTGCATTGCCTTTTCATTCCGCTGTTTTCTAAGTTCGTTGGAAGGTGAAGTTTTCCCTCCTCCTACAAATGCCAACACTAGTAACGAAACAGAAAACCAGGGTGTAAAGCTGGAATACTAATAATATTAGTATTTCATGTTTGTGACACACTGATGTTGTAAGTCAACCTCAAAGCATATAATTTAAAAAACATACATTGCTTTAAATGTAGATAATTGCTCTTCAAGAATATATCATTAATATTTCAGACATTGAGGAATAACAATGTATAGTCAAGAAAAGAACTTACCACTAAAATTTTCACTTTCCTCGAAAACGCAGTAACGATAAACGTTTCAACAGTTCAGCTTCTAACTGCAAACTAACACATTCCAGCGAAAGAGAGTATCAGCAGGTAGTAATTTGGAAGGCTTTCGCTAGAATACAACACGTCTCATACCGTGTATCACACTATTTCATATTTGTACCCCTATTTCATATTTGTAATACTTTCTCTAGATATTTGACATTTGCCTTACAGTAGGGGAAAACCAGTCAAAACGGGGTTAAATCCGTGTCTCAGTGCAACCTCAGATCAATAAATAAACTCGCTTCTGCCTAAGAGTAGGAAGCGGAATTCTTGTCACCGGGACTCTCGTCACTGTACCATGTAGTCACTGCAATTTTGTCACCTGGTGTTTTGGTCACTTCGAATTTTTAGTCGCCCGATATTTTGGTCACAAGCACACATTTTCTTAAAAATAATAATCTATTTTCACAAGTAAAATATCGATGTTATGTGATTAATGTTTCAAAATTGCCACACTGCATAAAATGTTACATGATTCATGTCTCAAAATTCCCACCAAAATTGTGTCCGATGGCTAATTGATCATCAATAGCTTCCAATTCGTCTATATGTCGGGGCTCAGGTGACAAATTTTGTCTTCGTACTTTTCGGACAGTTCTCTTCATGATTTCTTCCTTTGGCAGGCTCATGTTTGTTTCAGTAGAAACATTTATTGAATGGCTGCATGTGATGCATCCGCTGTTCGTGCAGTTTCTTTAATTGCGTCCACGGTTTAAATGGCGTGAATCCTTCCCCAGTTAGGAACATGACTTGGATGTTCAGAAGGGCATTCAATTACAGATGTTTTGTCTGGAGTTAGGGTTATTGTAGTCTTGCAACTTCTGTGTTCGTCGCATCTCCAAACAACGCCGGTAACTCGAAATTTATGCCTGGTGTACATGTACCATTGATGTACTAGTTTCACAAAGGTCCTAATACTTCGAGTGAATCGAAATTCCTCTTCGTGATGCTCCATCAATACGACAAATTTGATAATAATTAAAATAAATAAGAACGTCATCTTACACCTAATTTTTTTTTTCAAATATTTACATGCGTAACCACGGAAACAACTTTAAAATTACATTTAAATCTCATTAAATTTTTCCAATAAACATTAATAAATCATTAAATGTAATCGGTGACGAGAACGCCGGTGGCAAAAATGTAATCTGTGGCTAGAACGCCGGTGACTAAAATACAATGGGTGACAAGAAGGTATATAATGACGACATCTCCAGTGACGAGAATTCCTAGACTCCCTGAGCTACGCTGGCGGCCAATATAATTCTTATACAATACATATAATAAATAAGTAAATATATTTTAATGACATCAGCCTTTACATAATCATAATTCCCCTGAGCATTAATACAGGGTGTTTAAAAAATACGGGGCATAATTTCAGGTATGTATTTCCCACATGTAGACAATCAAAATAGTTCATTACAACATGTGTCCGGAAATGCTTTATTTCCGAGTTATGGCCTTCACAACATTGAAATTCACCGGAACGTTTTTCTTTCCGTAGGTCGTTGCCGTCAAAGGAGACATTAAGAGGCACTCTGACAGTTCATTCCGAGGCGAAGGTTACATTCAGTGTTGTGCAGGCGTTAGACTGTGCGACATGTATTCAAATCAAGAGCTGGCAGAGATACACTTCATGTACGGTAAGGCGGACGGCAATGCTGCGCTGGTTCGTCGTTTGTACCAGGAGAGGTACCCACAGCGACAATGTCCAGATCGGAAGACATTTGTACGTCTCCATTACCGTCTGTGCGAGTATGGAAAATTTAACTCTCCTGGTTTGGGAAGGGGACGACCAAGATCTACAACTCTAGAAGTACAGGAGGAGATTCTGGAGGCTGTCAATGAGGATGTCAATGAGACATCGATGTGAGGTCTGTATTCAAGCAGGAGGTGGACATTTTGAACATCTTCTGTAATGACAACGACCTGCGGAAAGAAAAACGTCCCGGTGAATTTCAATGTTGTGAAGGCCATAACTCGGAAATGAAGCATTTCCGGACACATGTTGTAATGAACTATTTTGATTGTCTACATGTGGGAAATACATACCTGAAATTATGCCCCGTATTTTTTAAACACCCTGTATAATAAATTCTGTAACAAATCGGAACTAGCAAAAGCATATATAGGCAATGTTGCAAGAAATATATTCTTACGTTGCATTCAATGCTGCACACTATGAGGTTAGTAATATGATATCGCTCATAATTGGCGACACGTTCCAAGCTAATAATTACACAATATATACTGTACATTTCTATTGCCGGGTATATCACCTAGCGAACATTCACAGAGCGTTTCTTGAAAAAAAATTTTGGACCTTTAAATACTGTAATACTCGGAACCATTGAAATGGTTCTGTGCAACGGAGATTATTGCGAAGTGATAAAGTAAACACGAAACAAGAAGATTCATCAAATAAATAAAGAGATAAGGTAGGCAGCCTGCTTTAACTCCCGCAGGCGCAGCACTCAGATTATCTATATAAGTTGGAATATTTCAGGAAGGGTCGCTATCTCTCGCAATAAAACTGGTAGTTGTCTACATAATGGGCTGGTTGTCTCGATTAAATGTGAAATCGGAATGAAAAACTTTAATAACTTGGAGGAGCCATTTTTAATTTCTGCACTTGCAGAGAAGTAGCTATAGTAATTACAAAAATATCGAGTTTAAGGTGATATCGGGAGACGTCCTTGGTGTTTTCGTGCTTTTTTTGGACGCAAGTGTCTCGAATTCAAACCCAATCAAAGACGAAAACAGTTCGTTATAGTATTACCTGACATTCTTCTTACAGTACTGGAAACTAAGGAAGAAACAAACCATGCAAAATCGAACCCACACCCGAATGCTACAGCGAGTAGCGAAATGCACATTGAAAGCCAGCTTTAACGACTAGGTGGATTATCGTGCTAACTAAACGTTACCCCCGTACTGGTTGAATGATCGTTCACCTCTGCTGAGACTTGTGGACGTGAGAACAGCAGTAGGCTAGTAGGCTTTGGTCTGAAATTGTCTGGCGCGCAAGACTTTGTTTTCAGTTTATTCTAAAATAATTTCTCAGATCACTCGCTTTATTGCTTAAAATACGCATATTCTTACACATGCTCCCCTTTGAGTCATAGAATTAGGACGCCTATCGGAATGTTGTGATAATTGAACAGCGATAATAGATTCAATTTATTGATAATTGATTAAATGGCGATTTTATTCATGTTAATTATATAAGCATGAACAAAAAAACACACAAGATCTCATCCTCATTCAGAAAATAGAAATACAACATAGCATACAGAACAGAAAAAAACACTACAAAGGCATCTCAACACACAAACAACACAAACAAATAAATACAACCACACCGGCGTATACAATCTCACATACAATAGTTGCGACAGTTTCTACATTGGACAGACAGGCAGATCATTCCAAACTCGATACAAAGAACACATTAAAGCAATAACCAGAGGAGACAACACATCTACATATGCCGAACAAATAACCAATGCTAACCACACATACAATAACATAGATACAGACATGGAAATCCTACACATACAACCCAAAAACTAAAAACTCAACACACTAGAACAATATGAAATATACAGACACACTAAAACACATCCTAATCAAATTCTCAAAACACAGATCAATTTCAGAACACACACACTATATGACACAACTCTTCATCACACGAACGCACCCATACAACAGGCAGCGGAGTTGAGATGGCGCCGAGACACAGAAGGCTCTGAGAATGGTGTCAAGTAGCACCGAAACAGCTGTAAGCCGCACATGCTTACATAATTAACACGAGTAAGATCGCCATTTAATCAATTATTTATATTCAAGTGTTAAAAGTAGTGTACGAAAGATTCAACATGGATTACCAATTTATTGCTTTGAAAATCGAATTCCACCGTAAGTCGATGCGCTTTAAATGTGAAAGGTTTTCATTAATTTTTACTGTTTGAATTAATTTTATTCACATTTATGTTTTTTAGGTAACAAAGCCTATTACTTGTATGTCTAATGGCATAATAAACTGAACTGAATTTATTCGGAGTGCTTTGAGAAGGACAGACGGATGGACGCTACCGGTTGCCACACACCTACAAACCAGTCCATTATTGCGACAAAAGGAACACTACTTTGCGACTGTATGTTGTTTCGACAGCGATTGAGAATAACCACAAGGCACTTTCCTCTCACTGTTAATAGAAGCGCCGTGCGGTTACACTACTTCTCCGGCTTCCGTTTGCAGCAGGTAGTCTAAACAGACCTTACAGGCGGTGGCCTGGGTTTCGAGCTGTTTTCTTTAATAATAGAACAAGCATACCAGCCGGACAGTTACACTGGTTCCTGGACCAGGTGCGGCCTGTTGCCAGGCAACCAATCACATCTCGACTCAGGAAATTGTTAAGTTCAGTTCTATACTAAGTTAAGTCGTGACTCAATCTTGATTGCCAAACAAGAAATCTAGCCTTCGAATAACAGAAGATTTTCAACTTTTGATGAAATGAGGGCATTATTACAACTTTTACTATAAAAATTGGTTATAAATGATGAAAAGACTAAATAAAGATATTTGAGTAGAGGTGAAATGAAATCGAAAGAGAAGTAGTTCCAGAATTACTTTTTTTTACGAAATAGCTACATTATGTATGAAATATGTACCCAAAAACCAAGGAAAAGAACAGTTCAGCAAATAAAAATACAAACACTAAGATAAGCAGCAACGTTAATATAGTCTCGTAGGTCTTATTTCCGGCAGCTAATCACGTTGCAGGTCGGCTACATTTAAACGTGTGTGTCTTGTGATTCGTTGCTGATGACGTTATGGACTTCCTAAGGCTGGATAAACACTTAATATAATCGCCCACCATTTGTGTTCTTTCATTGGCGTTCGCAGAAAGCACACGAGGATGTTATTTGCCGCTCATATATTTACTCAATTCCAGTGCGTTGATTTATTATCATAGGAGCTACGACATGATAATGTTTAACAGTGCGGCAAATAGATTCCTCGTCTGGTAACTCGGCAACAAAAGAACAAAAATGGCGAACGACACTACCTACCTAGACTTTATAGAGCCCTCACTTCCTAAGGCTTAAGCAAAGAGGAGGAGTCACGCTAGAAATAACAGCGACGCGACTATGGTATCCAATACAGAATTCGGGCTGAAGAAGCGAATAGATATTGGAATTTTCTGAATAAAAACACAATACTAGTACATAAATAATACACTTCAAACAGCCATAATTAAAAAGAAAGTAAGGCAAGACACAAAGTGAAAAAATGAAGACAAAATTATGTAAACAAATGTTAAACGAAAATACAAATACTAAGAGTGATAAAGAATAAAACGTAATGAATGAATTACGAATTAATGTTTATTTCGAGAATAGAACTAGTAGGAGAAGCAATAAAATTAGTAACAGTAATTACCATTATTTGATAATTGGAGAATTAAGAGAAAGACTACCAGTAGCCAAGCGAGTAGAGCAACACGCTAATATTAGTAGATTCAATATTCTGAAATTAAAGGACGACGGAACTAAGCAACGTTATCAGGTTGAAATTTCAAATAGGTTTGCTGCTTTAGCAACTTCCGACGAAGCTAAGGAAGAGTTAGACGTTAGTAGCGTGTGGGACAATATCCGAGATAATATCAAAATTGCGGCTGAGCAGAGCATAGGCTATCATGAAACTAAGAAAAAGAAACCGTGGTTTGATGAAGATTGTTCCATTGCAGTAGATAGAAGGAAACAGGCAAAATTGAAATTCTTACAGGATCCAATTGAGGAGAATAGAGATAATTATTTCAGTGAAAGACGGGAAGCAAGTCGTACACTTAGGAATAAAAAAGAGAGATTACTTGAAGGAAAAACTGAATGAGGTAGAAACAAATAGTAAGAAAAAGAACATTCGAGATTTATATAAGGGCATAAAGCAATTTAAAAATGGATATCAGACAAGGGTAAACATGATCAAGGATGAGAATGGTGACTTGCTTGCAGACTCTCCTTCAATCCTCAACAGATGGAAAAACTATTTTGGGCAATTACTAAATATACATAGACCAAGTAGAAATGATCGGGACGAAATTGAAATACAAACTGCTGAGCCATTTATAACGAAACCCAAACTTTCTGAAGTCGAAATTTCGATAGAAAATCTGAAAAAGTACAAATCTCCAGGTATTGATCAAATTCAAGCAGAATTAATACAAGAGGGTGGCAGCGTATTATCTAGAGAAATTTATAAACTTGTACTTGCTATTTGGGAAAAGGAAATTGTACCAGAACAATGGAAGGAGTCCATAATCGTACCTATTTTTAAGAAGTGGGACAGGACTAACTGTAGTAACTTTCGAGGAATATCACTTTTGTTGACATCGTACAAAATTTTGTCGAATATCCTTTTGAGAAGATTAACTCCATACGTAGATGAAATTATTGGGGATCATCAGTGTGGTTTCAGGCGTAATAGATCGACTATTGATCAGATTTTTTGTATCCGACAGATATTGGAGAAAAAACGGGAATATAAGGGTAGAGTACATCAGTTATTCATAGATTTCAAAAAGGCGTATGATTCGGTTAAGAGAGAAGTTTTATATAATATTCATATTGAATTTGGTATTCCTAAGAAACTAGTTCGATTAATTAAAATGTGTCTTAGTGAAACTTACAGCAGAGTCCGTATAGGCCAGTTTCTATCTGATGCTTTTCCAATTCACTGCGGGCTGAAACAGGGAGATGCACTATCACCTTTACTTTTTAACTTCGCTCTAGAATATGCCATTAGGAAATTTCAGGATAACACAGAGGGTTTGGAATTGAACGGGTTACATCAGCTTCTTGTCTATGCGGATGACGTGAATATGTTAGGAGAAAATCCACAAACGATTAGGGAAAACGCGGAAATTCTACTTGAAGTAAGTAAAGAGATAGGGTTGGAAGTAAATCCCGAAAAGACAAAGTATATGATTATGTCTCGTGATCAGAATATTGTACGAAATGAAACTATAAAAGTTGGAGATTTATCCTTCGAAGAGGTGGAAAAATTCAAATATCTTAGAGCAACAGTAACAAATATAAATGACACTCGGGAGGAAATTAAACGCAGAATAAATATGGAAAATGTGTGTTATTATTCGGTTGAGAAGCTTTTATCATCCAGTCTGCTGTCAAAAAATCTCAAAGTTAGAATTTATAAAACAGTTATATTACCGGTTGTTCTGTATGGCTGTGAAACTTGGACTCTCACTTTGAGAGAGGAACAGAGATTGAGGGTTTTTGAGAATAAGGTTCTTAGGAATATATTTGGGGCTAAGAGGAATGAAGTTACAGGAGAATGGAGAAAGTTACACAACGCAGAACTGCACGCATTTTATACTTCACGTGACATAATTAGGAACATTAAATCCAGACGTTTGAGATGGGCAGGGCATGTAGCACAAATGGGCGAATCCAGAAATGCATATAGAGTGTTAGTTGGGATGCCAGAGGGGAAAAGACCTTTGAGGAGGCCGAGACGTAGATGGGAAGATAATATTAAAATTGATTTGAGGGAGGTATATGATGGTAGAGACTGGATTAATCTTGCTCAGGATAAGGACCAATGGCGGGCTAATGTGAGAGCGGCAATGAACCTCCGGGTTCCTTAAAAGCCAGTAAGTAAGTAAGTAAGTAAGTAAGTAAGTAAGTAAGTAAGTAAGTAAGTAAGTAAGTAAGTAAGCAAGTAAGTAAGTAAGTAAGTACGTAAGTAACAGTAGTATTGGTAATAGTAGTAGTGGTACTACCAAGATGTACATAGAGCGTGCGTCTCCCAACAAACCAGTCTGATGTTCGAATTTCGGAGTAAACAATACAGTACATTTTACCTTCTGTGCACGGGATTGTTAATCATTTGTGTTGTGATTCTTCTGTGATGTCTCAGAGATGGTCAAACCTCATGGTAGTTCCACATCCATAGAGGTGTGCATTTGTAAGAAAACTAATGTACGATCAAATAAAATTAATCTCTCTTCCCTACGCGCAGTTGTATAAGTAGGATAAAAGTAAGATTAAGTAAAATAAGAAAGAAATGTAGTAGCAGTAATTTAATCCTCTATTGACAATAGTTGTCTCAAGGCAACACTTCAGTTCTCTTACTACATTATCCCTATGATGTTCATATTGTTCATTTAATGAATTTGCATAATGTAATCGTTAATTATATACTATACTGATATCATTAAAATGGTTTAAAATATTTTTCAAATTTCATTTTATTGAATTTTATCTTCTTTTTGGTGAGAGAGTAGCAAAATGCTTCTACTATAGCCAAAATGAAACCCCATCAGCTTTCATACTTGCCACACACGTTTATTTTACATTGGCCCTTCCCATCCTTCACCACAGGTTTCAACTACTGTAGGTGGGTTTTGAATATTCGACTTATATTAGTTAGGTACGTTGACCAATCATAACTGACATCACATTGACCGCACAGTGCCTTCCTTCTTCCTTCTAAGAGGTATGCAACGCTAGGCTAAAGAGATTGAATAAAAGTGGCATAAATCGCAAACAAATTCGGTTAATAGAGCATGAAAATATCGGTGCTTTAAACTGCTGAGTTTCTTCAGCGTCTAAGTTCAACATGAAAAAGGAATGACCGAGGAATTTCCCATGCAGCCTTGTATTAGTAATAGACTTATTTTACATATCGTAATGTATGACACAGGGACAACAATTTCATTTCCCTTCTGCAGGAACCGGACGGTATCATCTCTCTTTAAAATCTATCATCTTATAGGTGGCGTTCATCCGACAAACTTCGAACCCAAGGGTTCTCACGATGATCACAAGTTCACCGAGGGAGTTATATAGCTGAAGAAGAAAGAGAAATATGGAAGAAGAAATGAATTATTGAATGAAAGAACAGATGAATAAATTATTGAATTATTGAATATGACGATAATAATTGATTAACTGAAGGAAATAAGAGATATATATGAGGGATAGAATGAATAATAATAATAATAATAATAATAATAATAATGATTCAATGATTGAAGAAAATAAGACAGGAATATGGGGAAGAAAGAATGACAAATTAATTTAAGTAAATAAGGAAAAAAATATTAATTAATATACGTGAACGGCTGCTTAATCGGAGAAAAAGTGAGTGAAAGATGAATCATTGATTAACGGAACACGAACCAATGAATGGAATGAATAACGAGCAAGAATGAAGTAATAGTTCAAAACGAGGAAAAGAAAAAGAAGAGAATAAGGATGGAAGGAAGAACAGAAAGGAAGAAAAAGAATTATTTAATATAGTATAATTATAACATCCTGATTCCTGAGACATTTTTGTTTTGTTTTTTTTTTCTTTTAGTCGAATATACTTCTACACTTCAAAAAAAGTCACTGAAATGGAGAAAATGCTGAAAAAAAATTCTGCCGGTTACAATTAGGGCACAAAGTTTTGATTAAGAAAATAATATTTCCTGAAGGAACAGGTAAAGGATCCTAGACTATCTTGCTGATGTAGGTCTTTAGAATATTTATTTGAAAAAAATAATGCATTATACTCGTATTTAATTAATTGTAGATTTTATTATGTAAATATTTTACGGTTGTAAAAAATTTATGCAAATTTCATATTATTTTTACAAGTAATTATTAGCTATTATAATTCTAATATTATAAACAGCCTTTTATAAAGTGTAATGTATGTATATTAAGCATGAAAAGTTTTGATTACTTAGCTTTTATAGTAAAAAATGAATTTCACTCAATTTTTGCAGGCCAATGGTGTACCTCCCTCCTCAATAAATAAATAATAGATAAATAACTGATTTAAGATAACGAATAGAAGACTGAAGAAACGAAAGATAGAAACAGAAACTAAGACAATGAATGGGTTAATGAAATAACGATAAGATAAAGTGATTAGTACACAAGTTACGAGTTTAAAAATTAATTGGTTGATTTAATGAAAAGGACTAAAAATAAAAGATAAAGATCGAATGGCCCAATTATGAAAACAGGAGAGAATGAATCAAGAAAACAAAAATAAAAGAGAGACACAAAGGAAGAAGGAAGGACTAAAGAAAGAAAAAGGAGGGAAGCAAGGAGAAGACGAAGAAAATGCATGGAAGTGAAATCTAAAGAAGCAAAACAATCATGCAGTGAAACGAAGTTAAGTAACAAAATATAAAAAGAAATTCGAATCAACGGAACAGAGAAATACGAAAGCCTTGGTATTGCCTGTTTACCCTTACACGCCGCAACCTGCCACACAAACACCGTCAGCACATTGTTCTAACGAACCCGACAACAGGTCACTTAACAGGGTGACGATACTTCCCTGCAATACTGCGTCAAAGCCAGGGCTTATACATCGACGTATCGATTGTTAGACTTCGATTTTCTTTTTTTTTTTTTTTTGATTGATGATATACGGAATAGTAGGTAATTTAGTGCGCTTATTTACCTGATAACACTCAGTTACCATGCGAAGGAATAATACGTCTTGTTATAAGTCCATCAATATTACTTATTTTATTATCCGTTCTGAAAACACTCTATAGTGACCGTAACATGGACGTACGTGATTCCATTCCAATCTATACACTTTAGTTTAGTTGTCAGTTGTTTCTTTCATATTCCTAATGCCTTTTAATATGCCCGCAGTGTCTCCATATTCTCTTTTCGTTTTTTCCCTTCTAATTTGTGTGTTCTTTTAGAGGCACAAAGGAAACTAGACACTGCAATTTTTCTTTGTCCCAATTTCACTATACTGTTATTATTGTATATTATTGCATCATGTTTATGATGAAGTTATAATGACACACGAAGAATTGGTCGGCAATACAGAAATAGTTTTATTTCAGCACAAATTTTAATTCACTCTGTTCAGCAAAGAATCTTAAAAACGAGAGAATTTACAATTAATTATCTGGCAACAAAAGTTCAGATATTAGCTCAAAATCACTTTATGCTTGATTTGTTTCTTTTAAGCATAAAGAGCATCATGTTTCATTGTTTATGTTTATAATTTTATTTATTTTGTTTTTGTATTTGTTTTTCAATCATTGTTTCCGTTTATTGCCCCTCTAAATCTTTCTCCTTTCTCGTGAAGCGTTTCACTTGTACAAATGAACCATATTTCATTTCTCTTAACTTATTATATTTCTTCCATCCAATATTCATTATTAGGTATCTCTGCTTTTCCTTTTATTTCGTTCAATTATTTTACCTCTATTAGCATTTTCACTGAAATATTATTTTCTTACCATTAGTTTTCATAAAATTATTTGTTTTAATTTTTTGAAATTTCATTTCCTACTTCTTTTTCCTTCCGTTATCCTCTTATATTTTTAAATTTCTTCATGCTCTTAGTTTGCATTCTATTTTTACAATTTTTTTGCCTTCTATTCTACTATTTTTATATCCTTCCTTTATCCCTTTCTCTGTCTTATTATTCCTTGTTTCATTTATTTTCTTCTTCTTCTTCTTCTTCTTCTTCTTCTTCTTCTTCTTCCATTTTTCGCTATTCATTCCTCTTTTTCGCTCCCTCATTCTCTTGTTTCACCTTCATATTTTATTTTTCCGTTTATTAACTTCTTCCTTTCACTCCTTTCTTCTTTCCCACTTTTTCACATATTTCCAATTTCTATTCCATATTTTTCATCATAATACTTATCATTCTCTTTTGCTTCCATTTTTTTATTTCTTTAAAATCATATCTTTTCATTATTCTCATTTTCAATTGTAATTTATGCTTGCATACTTCTTTATTTTCTAATTTCATCTTTCTTAATTTTTTCATCTTTCTTCTCTTTCTTAATTTCTTCCGGTTTTCTTTTCTTCTTTTCCTTATCTATCTTTTTCTTCTTTTATTTCTCCTTGCTGCATTCCTTTCCTGATTCTGATATCCGAACTCCGCATATCCTGACACTACTTCGTTGTTGAAGCGACTTACGCCGTTGCTGCGCAGAGTCGCGGTGTTAGGGAAGTTTATCAGAGTGAAACCGCGCGGCACAACAATGATCTGGTCTGTGAAAACAATGGCGAGGGCGCCGTCAGGTAAGCAAACAAAGTAACAGCGTTACCACAACACCGCAGCAAACGAGTCCCCCCCCCCCCCAGAACCTGAACGGAGATTTTTTAAACTTTTGAGAACGAGCTCGGGCCCAATTAAGCGAGTGACGTCAACGAAAATAATAGAGGTAAGTTGCCGCTATGTTCTCAAACGTCAGGTCTAAATTTCAAAATAACATTTTTCAGCAATAATTTTTCTATAAACGGCGGAGGAAAACGAAATTATAAAAAGGAAAAGGACTGTCGGAAAGAAGTAGTTTTAATTTTTTAGTTTGTCAATTAAACCTTAATCTCTATAACAATATCCAAGCATAATTTTTAACTTCATTTATTACATTACGGAGTGATAATGAAAACGTGAAATGATGGATATCTTATTTGCAAAGATTATTATCTGAGAAGAGACTAATGAATTCAGATCAACAATAAGTAAGAGAAAGATGTGAAAGAGAGAGATCGATAGATAGATAAATAAATAAGACATGCAAGAAAAGAGCGAAGATAAGATCCTTTAGTACCGATTATTATTATTATTATTATTATTATTATTATTATTATTATT
Organism: Periplaneta americana; assembly: GCF_040183065.1. NCBI lineage: Eukaryota > Metazoa > Arthropoda > Insecta > Blattodea > Blattidae > Periplaneta > Periplaneta americana. The sequence goes on along the minus strand of NC_091122.1, from coordinate 113,492,920 downwards.
ATTATTATGAGGCTCCATTGTCGCTAGAGACCCCGGTGGCTGACGGGTTAGCTCATGGTTGAAACGGCAATAATTGTTATTATTATTATTATTATTATTGTTATTATTATTATTATTATTATTATTATTATTATTATTATTATTATTAGGCCCCCTTGTCGCTAGAGACCCCGCTGGCAGACGGGTTAGCTCATGGTTGAAACGGCAATAATAATAATAATAATAACAACAATAATAATAATAATAATAATAATTATTATTATTATTATTATTATTATTATTAGACCCCCTTGTCGCTAGAGACCCCGGTGGCTGACGGGTTAGCTCATGGTTGAAACGGCAATTATTATTATTATTATTACTATTATTATTATTATTATTATTGTTATTATTATTATTATTATTATTATTATTATTATTATTATTATTATGAGGCCCCCTTGTCGCTAAAGGCCCCGGCGGCTGACGGGTTAGCTTGAAACGGCAATAATTGTTATTGTTATTATTATTATTATTATTATTATTATTATTATTATTATGAGGCCCCATTGTCGCTAGAGACCCCGGTGGCTGACGGGTTAGCTCATGGTTGAAACGGCAATAATTGTTATTATTATTATTATTATTATTATTATTATTATTATTGTTATTATTATTATTATTATTATTATTATTATTAGGCCCCCTTGTCGCTAGAGACCCCGCTGGCTGACGGGTTAGCTCATGGTTGAAACGGCAATAATAATAATAATAATAACAATAATAATAATAATAATAATAATTATTATTATTATTATTATTATTATTAGGCCCCCTTGTCGCTAGAGACCCCGGTGGCTGACGGGTTAGCTCATGGTTGAAACGGCAATTATTATTATTATTACTATTATTATTATTATTATTATTATTATTATTATTATGAGGCCCCCTTGTCGCTAAAGGCCCCGGCCGCTGACGGGTTAGCTTGAAACGGCAATAATTGTTATTGTTATTGTTATTATTATTATTATTATTATTATTATTATTATTATTATTATTGTTGTTATTATTATTATTATTATCATTAGGCCCCCTTGTCGCTAGAGACCCAGGTGGCTGGCGGGTTAGCTCATGGTTGAAACGGCAATAATTGTTATTATTATTATTATTATTATTATTATTATTATTATTATTATTAGTATTATTATTATGAGGCCCCCTTGTCGCTAAAGGCCCCGGCCGCTGACGGGTTAACTTGAAACGGCAATAATTGTTATTATTATTATTATTATTATTATTATTATTATTATTATTATTATTATTATTATTATTATTATGCTTTACTCAAGGGTCCCAAATATTACTTTTGCCAGGGCTCACATCATTCTTAATTCGTCCCTGCTAATAAAAAGACTTTTTGTTCATGAACTGATCCTCTCGAGTCTTAAGCAATACTACTTTTTCTTAAGTAATGACTAGACCTCGGACTTTTAGCTCGTTTATCGTTGTCTGAAACATACGTTTTTTAATGAACTTAGTTTTAGGTAATATAAACGCTCGAGTGTTTCTCGTGTTGCATACATTTAGGGCTTTTACATGAAATTGTTGCAACCTATCCTATTCGAGCCTAAAAATCCTAGGTCTACGCTCTTTCAATGTATGGTTACGATTAAAGATGAAGAACAAGCGAGAATGCAAGACTAAGAGCGCCCGCAAAGCCGAAAACCCACACGACAGTATTGCCTATAGTTAACTTCTTGCAAGCAAACGTTCCAAGACATCGGGACTTCGGGAGTGATCAACTCTCGAACGTCAAGCATACTTGAATCGTCACAGTTGTTTACACCACACTAAACTTTTATGTGTTTTGGCAAGTGTTATATATGTAGGCCTATAAACAATCAAGTAGCCTATTTGAAACATCATCTCTACCTTTCAGTATAATAATCGGTTCTCCAATCTTTATAATTACTAGACACTTATTAAAAGACTAGGAAATTCTTTTTCGTAAGTTTGAGATCAAGCATACAATCTCAAGTAAAACAAAACGTTTTATTTGACGCTATGTTTTATTTTTTCTTAGGAATTAAAATTTATTTTAGATTTTTTTATTTATATAACTATATGTAATATTTGATAGTGGAACCAGAACATTTTGATAACTGTGATAGTCTTTTCTTTTGTCATTTTGTATCAATTAAACATCTCTAATGTACTTTATTTCAATGATGTATGTTATTCAAAGTTACGAAATCTTTCCACGTCGACCAAATGCTATTTCAGGAATGATGAGCGAGACTCGAAGCGCACGAGAGTTACGAGACGAGACTCGAAAGACAAGTGCAACGAACTCAGCGAGCGAGAGCGGCAGTTAGTTTTGTTCATCTCTAGTTACGATGTTGCATGGTTACCACGTAACAAAACAAATACAAAATTCAAATGTCAAATTCATGTTAAGAGAAAATAAATCTATATTTTTCTCTCGAGAATCGAACTCTGGTTCACTGAATTTCATGCTAGAAGCAATACCATTTGAATCGTGGCTGGGAAGATAAAATAATTTTAACTGGAGGTAAATTTATTTATTTTCATTTTATGCATATACTATAGAATTAACATGGCATATATTCTATCCATTTCACAATTTATCGATAGAAAGATCATAAAGATCTGTAGAAGCAAGTGATAATACAGTTCTTTGGTAACAATATCAGCATATAGGTCACTTATGCACCATCCCACCAAGGCAAACGTAATGAAGTGGCCAGGAAGATTATTGCTTTGGTCATACAATAATACTAATAGCCACAAAGAGGACAACTTTAGGTTTAACGAGACTGTACTGTCAGCAGCTCGTTACTGCATACGGCCTATTTCCTGCTCTTTTATCCAATTTAGCGCCGGGTCAATGGACCATGGGATATGATGAGCAGACAAAAGTTCATCTGAAATATTTTCACTTTCAAAAGGCCCCCCACCATTAAGACAGACCCCTGGGAACCACGGGTTCGTTTACATTAATGCATTTTGGGTGTAGTCGTTATATGTATCACTATAGCTTTTCAGGTGTGCATCAGGAAGGCTTTCAACTGACATCTCTTTGGAGCTTCAATGGATTCAGTACATTTTTTATTATTATTAAATATGGACTCTCACACAGAAAATCATAACCGTATTAATGCACTTCGGATGGAAGGTTTAGGATGAAGATGAATGTCTTAAGATGAGTCTTCAATATCTTACAGTGTGTGTGCGTGTGTGTGTGTGTGCGTGTGTGTGTGTGACTAATGCCTACCATTTCACTTGCATGATTCGGGTTCCGCATACTGCGGATAGAAGGCAGGACTGTGACCCATTTTCAATTTGCACACCACTTCGGCGGGCCACGTTATGCATGATGTGTATCTGTGAAGAGTTATGTCGTGTATTAGGGTGAGTGTATGTTAAGTGTTCTTGTAAGTGTATTGTAGGGAATAGGTGAGGATGATGATGAAGGTGAGGATGGGAGAAGGGGAAACCCGGTGCCGGCACGTAGCCTACTCCTGTCGAATAGCACCATGGGGGTCGCCAGGCTTAACGTCCCCATCCGACGGACGAATCACTATCAACAGTGACATGTGATTTCCCTTCATATGCACTGCGGAAAGATTTGGGATTTAACTCAGGCATATTGGTGCACAATTTAGTGATTAGAAGTTGTGCACCACAAGCTCTCCTAGTCCCGAGGTAGAAATTTTACAAGAAAATTTCTGACCCCGCCGGGAATCGAACCCAGGACAGCTAGTCTGGAGGCAGACACACTATCACAGAGCTAACTCAGCGGACTATATCTTACAATGTTAAATTCCTCATGTTTGGCTGCACTTTTCTCAGACGTTATTAAATATAGAAATATAGAAAAATAGGACATAATAACATACCGTTATGTGTATAAACGGTTTAATAAATTTAAAATTCCATTGACAAGTTGGCAATTTTTTCATTGATATCACATTTTTCATTAAAATTATTTATTTTTTGCTGAACGTGGAAATAATCTTAATTTTTAAGCCTACTGTGTAAAATGATATCACATTCATATTTTGCATTAATTTCAGCCTTCTGGGAACAATATGTTCTAAGAAAAGTACACAAATGTCACACAAAATAAAAAGCGCAGAAAAGAGGTGTCAAAGTTTCCATATCTTACAATATTAAATTAATTAATTTTTGGGTGCTCTTTTCTCAGAAGTTGTAAAAGATACAAAATATAGAAAAAATAGGGCATATGTAACATTCATTTATGTAGGGTAAACATTGGTAATTTAGTGGCAGTGGTTATTTCGTGATACTTTTTCTTTGCTCTTTTGTGAACTAACCAATGGTGTTACGAGATCCAAATTTCCGCCAAGGGATTGCATATGTTGTCCAGTTTCCAGAAACATACAGCTAAGCTTTGTGTGACTATTGTAGTTGCTTCCGTGAGCTTTTATGGTTGGAGAGAGCAAGTTTGCGTCGACTTCTCAGGCATACAAATTTTGTGGATGCTTGTAATTACATTACACGCTTATTACTAAAGGTAAGCATATGATATTTGGTACAATGATTTATTATACCTTAATGAAATTTTAGGAATTCTTTTTGGAATTTTAGATACATCTGTAGTCGCCATATAGGCTTAGCTTTACTGATAGAAATCTTAGCTGTTTGAGGCGAAATTTTGTTCAGCATTAAGTGTTACAATTTTTAAAATAGTATAAAATGTATTACAATAGGAATTTTAGAAATCTGAAGACAAGATGTGATAACAAAAAAGAAAACGGAGACGCAATGGGTTCAGTGTAGCTTCTGTTTGATTTGTTATCATGCTAAGTGTCAATGATAAGTGCTAGATGACTTGCAAGAATTGTGACAGAAGATGGACCATGGCTCCACCATTTTGGACCGGAGACAGAGGCAGACAATGGAGTGGCATCATGCAAATTCACCAAAGAAATAGAAATTCAAAAGTACACCTTCGGCAGGAAACGTTATGGCTACTGTGTTTTTCGATTCAGAAGGACTCTTGTTTGTGGACATCATATCACACGGAACCACCATTAATTCTGACGGATATGTTGCAACTCTCAAGAAACTTCAAGTTCGACTGAGTCGTGTTCGACGACATCGGGAGAAGCAGGATGTTCTGCTATTGCACGACAATGCACAGCCATATGTCAGTCACAAGACCACAGACCAGATCAGAAAATTCGGATAGACAACAGTGAAACATACAGTCCTGAACTGGCACAGTGAGATTACCATCTCTTTGGTAAACACAAGGATCCCTTCGTGGAACGAGGTTACAAGATGACTCCCTTGTGCACGCTGCTAAAGAGTGGCTCAGACGTGTTGGTCCAGACTTTTACCGTGCTGGTCTACAGGCCCTCGTTCCTAGGTTACGTAAGGCAGTTGAAAGGGACAGGGATTATGTGGAAAAGTGACATTTTGTTCCTTAACGATGCATCTACATTCTGTGAAAACAGCAAAGCTGTAGGATAAAAATATAGTTTTTAAACAAACGTTATGCATTACTTTTGGAGTTACCCTAGTAATATAGGCTATAGTAAAGTCCGTAATAAAAGTGTTCACCCTTTCAGGCCAAAGAAGATCCCTTTTCAATTTCAATTTTTACTTTTGATTTCATTCTTATTATGTGTTGATATGTATTTCTATGTTTTCTTGCTATGGATATTAGACGGAATTACTATGTTTGAAGTCTTGTAACAATAAATGAGAATTTCATTTCACTTTAATGAATTTTTCCACAATTCTTCTACCTCTCACGAAATTATCAATGCAATATCACGAAATTACCAAGGTTATCACGAAATACCCAACCTTTCAGCTTAAGCTGTAAAAGTGGTTTTTGGCACATATTCAAGAACGTATCCAATCTTTTATGTCTCCAGATTTGTACAGCAAATTATCGTCTTTTAGATGAAAAAATCGGAATAAGGATATATTTATACATTCGCATTTTAAATTAGTTTTCATGAAATTATCACGAAATTACCAATGTTTACCTTATACTACCGGCTAAATAAAGTTAAAATTCCACTGAGCAATTCGCAAAAAAAAAAAAAAATCATTGATAACATATTTTGCATTAAGAATTACTACAGTTCTTTTCTTTGCTGAAGAAAGGGCTAAAATTTGACAATTAGAAGGAATAAAATCATATTATGATTTTACGCATATTAAACTACTGAAAAACGATAAAAACCAAAATTCCATTTTTGTCAAAATTCGAGTGGAGACAGTGAATAATAAAATAATTCATCAAAGAATAATCTCAGAAAAGTCGGTTCTAGATCCCTTATTTTTTGTTAGTTAATTAAATATGCTGTATCAACTTCGGAGCCGACTAGTATCGCTAACATTGATGATAAAGTGTTATACTTGCGAGATGAGATAGAGAATTAATCATGGATTTCCTAACATTCACGTTACCCTACAGTGAGGGAAAATCTGAGAAAAATATCAACCAGCAGCCCAACCGGGATTCGAATCCACTCTCGATCACAGCGTTCGAGCACGAGAACCGCTCGCTATTCTTAGACCACTCCGGTGACCTTTCAGTAGGCAGGCTTACAGAGCCAGTAATGACATCTTTCAAAGGTATTTACTTGAAAATTCCTCTCCAAGAAACGCACGCGGGTAGGCAACATATAGGCTTAGTAGGAGAAATATTAAATGTCTTCTGGCAGTAAGCTTACAAGGCAGAAAAAAAGCTTTTAAAATTTAATTAAAGTTTTCACTTGATTACGCTTATTTTCAGGAATTTAGGACACACGTGCTTGACACAGTTCTCCATGACCTCGTTCCTGCGCCGTAGCATCGTGGTCTAAGGCATCTTGTCAGGACTCACATTACCAAATGCGCATTAATTGATTCCTCATAAGTAAGCTGCGGATTTATGCCTATATGCCTATTTTAATCTTCAACCTGAAGACGCAAGCTTTTAGGTTACATATCCATTTTAAGGCATTGTGAGTATTATATGCGAATTCTATAGTGCCTATAATTGCCTATTTCACTAGTGAATGCCTATTTGCTTATAAATGCCCAAAAGTTGACTATATATTATATTTGAATATATTGACCATTCTATCGATTTTTTTTAATCTGTAATTTGTTTCTTTTTTATCCAGCAGCAAATATTATCCAGGAAAACCCAAAGCTGATATTTGATCTTGCTTTCATCGAAGCAAACTTTGAAAAGCTGCCTGCTAACATAACGAAACTGGAAACGATGAGTATTCCACTCCACAGTGCTGTGTAAGTTATGAAGAAAGTAGAAACTATTCTTAAGGAAATACCAGGCAGTCTGGGAGAAACAATGAGAAATAAGTAGTTGAAAATTGTGGAAAGAAATCCTGGTTGGGAGCAAGTGTTATTGCTGATTGGAAATGACATTGCTATTACTGCGTTCCCATTGGTTTGGTCCTCAGCTGAGATTGGATCCCTGAAGTATTGCCCCATCACTTCATGTGAAGTGGAGAGAAGTTTCTCCCAATTTAAGAACATTCTTACATTGAGTTCTGATTACGTTTGGAGGGATATTTAGTTATTCACTGCCATAATGGCATTACTATAGAAACTAGTGTATAATGCTATGCTATGGTCGTGTTAGCCATTAAGAATTAGAAATTGTTAGTGCTTTTTTAAATGCCTATTTTAGAATTTTGAATGCCTATTTTGTCCGCCTATTTCAACTGTTTTTAGTGTCTAAAAATCCGCAACTTACTCATAAGGGAGGAAATTTTAGAGAAATATCTCCCAGAGTATAGAATCGCTCCAACCTAGCAGCATAATGAATTTTGAGGAGGTACGCTAAATAGCGAAATCCGGATACGGAGACCAGTTATAACAACACGATACCACCGTTCTGGTTGAATGATCGTACATCTCTGCTGAAGTGTGTGGACTTGAGGACAGCAGTCGGTTGGTTGCTCTTGGGTCTTTAAGGGCTGACACGTCACGCTTTTTTTTTTTTGCCAGTATGTCAGTCTGTTAAGATTCCCATATTTTTCTCGGTCTTTCCAGACTTTTAATTCTTTACGTCTTCATTGTGAAACGATAATTGAGAGTTCATGCTGTGTTTTGGATGTTCTGAAGCCTCAACTGAATTTGAAAACACACATCCTTTTCGACACAATCATGAACACACCCCACCACAACAAGAAACCAGAAGATAGCGCTGGAACTCACTAGGATTCAGGACGCAAACCACGTCGAAACTAGTCAGCCAATTAATTTACGACCAAAATATTATATGGCAATGAAAGTTGGACTATGAGAGTATAAAATAAATCTATACTGAAATATACCGATATGAAATTTATGCGAAGAACGTCAAGACTTGAAACCAAACGACCAAAATTTGCAATAACTGGAACGGATCCCTATTTTGAAAAAAAAAATCGAAATACAGAAGATATTTGATTGAACATTTAAGCCTAATGTTCACATCAAGACCTACCAAAATTAAGAAACCCATAGAAATTTAAAACCGGAAAAAATCAACAGAATCATTTCAAGGATTGAAGCTGATTGTAGTAGTAGTAGTAGTAGTAGTAGTAGTAGTAGTAGTAGTAGTAGTAGTAGTAGTAGTAGTAGTAGTAGTAGTAGCAGTAATAATAATAAAATTATGTTAATAATAATAATAACAATATTAATAATAATAACTTCCGAGACTTTAACCTAAATATTTGATGAGTAAAAGAAATTCTCCAAGAACCATTATACTGATACATTGTAACAGTATTCTATAACACGACAATTTTTCTTAACAGCCAGTCCGACACTGGAAATATTTGGACAACAGAAGTTTAAAAAAAAGGAAGAATGTAAAAGAAAGAAGAAAGCGGTGGAATTCTTAACTTTCCTTTCTGCCCCGTTTTCCCCTAAAAACGTGACCAGGGAGGGCAACATTCAATAAGTAGGAACTTCCGACGGGTCTGTGGGTTTAGTAGACAAGGCATCATAACCCGTGGCCGCCCTATTACGCCGTCTCCCCTTGGATATTTCTGTAATGGCGCCATACATTTCTGAAAAAAAAAAGCATCCCCCTTAGGTGGATTATCTGCAAAAAATGTAACATAAGGGCGTCATTTATTTTTATTCTATGGGTCTGCAAGATCCCGTCCGTTTCTGTTGCCTAGAGCGTTGTAATGTGGCTTTAACCCCTTGCGTGGGGATGGTGGGGGTGTTATTAGAACAAGCCATTCTGAATGCAGGTTATCCTAAGCTTTATACTAAAGGGAGTTATTGTTTAGGTTTTCCCTGCATGCGTTTGAAGTCAACTTCATGTTTCTACCTATTTATTCATTTACCTATACGATCCTATCGATCAAACTGTCCTTTTACGAACCGGTTAATGCAGTGATTCCCAACATTTTGAGTGTCACTGCCCCCTTGAAACTCATACTTCATTCTGACGGATCCCCCAAATTTTTGTAGCATTAGTTATACCAAAAATGTGTGTTATATCATTAAATATCTGCACAATATAATAACGAATTGAATTAAGCACATTTAATATATTAAAAAAAAATAAATTTGTATCTTTAGCTTGTTAATGTACAGGGTGATTCACGAGGATTTACCGTCACTTACGGAGCTATTTCCGAAGATATTCTGAGCAAAAAACGTCATATAAACATTATTTTGTCCTTACTTACTTACTGGCTTTTAGGGAACCCGGAGGTTCATTGCCGCCCTCACATAAGCCCGCCATTGGTCCCTATCCTGAGCAAGATTAATCCATTCTCTATCATCATATCCTACGTCCCTCAAATCCATTTTAATATTATCCTCCCATCTACGTCTCGGCCTCCCCAAAGGTCTTTTGCCCTCCGGCCTCCCAACTAACACTCTATATGCATTTCAGGGAGCGCCCATATGTGCTACATGTCCTGCCCATCTCAAACGTCTGGATTTAATGTTCCTAATTATGTCAGGTGAAGAATACAATGCGTGCAGTTCTGCGTTGTGTAACTTTCTCCATTCTCCTGTAACTTCATCCCTCTTAGCCCCAAATATTTTCCTAAGAACCTTATTCCCAAAAACCCTCAATCTCTGTTCCTCTCTCAAAGTGAGAGTCCAAGTTTCACAGCCATGCAGAACAACCGGTAATATAACTGTTTTATAAATTCTAACTTTCAGATTTTTTGACAGCAGACTAGATGACAAAAGCTTCTCAACAGAATAATAACAGGCATTTCCCATATTTATTCTGCGTTTAATTTACTCCCTAGTGTCATTTATATTTGTTACTGTTGCTCCAAGATATTTGAATTTTTTCACCTCTTCGAAAGATAAATCTCGGATTTTTATAGTTCCATTTCGTACAATATTCTGGTCACGAGACATAATCATATACTTTGTCTTTTCGGGATTTACTTCCAACCTTATCTCTTTACTTGCTTCAACTAGAATTTCCGCGTTTTCCCTAATCGTTTGTGGATTTTCTCCTAACATATTCACGTCATCCGCATAAACAAGAAGTTGATGTAACCCGTTCAATACCAAACCCTCTGTGTTAACCTGAACTTTCCTAATGGCATATTCTAAAGCGAAGTTAAAAAGTAAAGGTGATAGTGCATCTCCCTGCTTTAGCCCGCAGTGAATTGGAAAAGCATCAGATAGAAACTGGCCTATACGGACGCTGCTGTTTTGTCCAACTCGCAATATTTTCAAAGTTACATTAATTTGAAATTGTTAGTAAAATATCTTTCTTCTTTAGTTTTTAGGGTAAAAAAATATTACAAATAGAGAATGTTCTATTTAGAAGTGTCATGTCTTTAAATGGCTAGTGTTCTGAAGCTAAAAATGTGTTGTTAATTGCTTTGTACAGATTTTATTTTTCAATTTTTAACTAAAAATGATATTCTTACGTACTTATTACAGAAATTCTTACAAATCATATGACTTTAGGAACTTGATTATTTATAGTTTAATTATACATCCTAATAGGCCTATACAGTTTTAAAGAATTTACGAGTGTGGCGTGATTTGTAACAATTGTGGTGATAAATGCGTAAGAAAGTGTATTGTTGTAATTACAAAAAATATATATATTATGTAAGAAGGAACTATGGAATTCTCAACACATTTTTCGCTTCAGAATACTAGTTAATTAAAGAAATTATATTCCTGAACAGTTCATTCTTTATCTGTAATATTCTTTTACCCTTAAAACTAAAGAATAATGATATTTTACAAACAATTTCAAATTAGTGTAATTCTGAAAATATTGAGTTTAGGACAAAAGTTTATATCATTTTTTTTTCTCAGAATGTATTCGGAAATAAACTCAGTAAGGGACGGTCATGGTCTACCAGGTGCGTCCAACAACTAGAGAAGACATGAAACAGAGAATTAGAGAAGCCTGTGGGTCTCTCAGCTGTGCTGAAGTGCAATCACGGCTGTCGAGGTGATGAGAACATTGTTTAGCACAGGATGGCGTACATTTTGAATACCTACTAATAAGAGTGTACGTACATAAACAATATACAGCATTTCTCAAAATATATCATTTTTGTTGCTTTGTGAATAAACAATAAAGGTTAGAAAAAATGCTTCAGTAAAAGTTTTTTCTTTTTAAAAGTAGTTTCCAATGGTATCTTCAATGAAACACGTTCTCATTTGGAATTTCAAATCTGACCACAGGTACTCTTACTTCCGGTTTGTTACAGTAAATAGTAGCACCACCAATCGATTCTTTGCATAGGTTTTGGTTATAAAATTTTTTATGAACAACCAGTATCATAGAGTTTTCGAGAAGAAAAGGCTGGTACGAGTAGTCTGAAACATGCGGTATATTTTATTTTACAACACAGTGTATTTTTGTAAGTGATTTTAGGTAAGCCTGCATAAAAGTTCTCATAAATGCTGTAAAATAGCTTTTTATAGTAATTTATATTAGAAGAGGATAAAATTAGATTTTATCCCCGAATGGAAAGTTTAGCTACGCCTGGGATGATAATTTCCACGAGCGCATAAAATCTATGCACTCTCGTGTACTGCACAATATTTTATCCATTACTGGTATTTAAATTTAATTTTAAATTATAGACATTTACTTTGTAATGCGTTGTTTATTATAAGAAGTTATAAATGATTAAATGTATGGATTTTATTGTTACTAATGTGTTGGTTGTCGTCAGGAGCGGCCGGTCCTTAAGGGCCACAGGGGCCGTGTCCCACCACTATATTGTTCCCCATAATTTTTTTTTCATTTAAAATACGTAAATTTTGTTCAGTACAGTCTACTGGATTTATATTGTTTCAATAAATTTGGTCACATTACGCGATGTGTGTCAGAAAAACGTCAAAAATTTTGTGACACTGAAATATATTGTGAACTTGGGCACGCGTCAAAGGGTCCCACATCTTGAATCACTTTAGTGCTCAACTGACATGGTGCGCTGCGTGCAATGTCGTCGCGTTCGCTAAGGACGGAAATTCACGAAGTGTTACGAAGTTATCGTTACGAGTATGCTTCTTTTGGGGCCCGTTCAATCTGGCCCCTCCTGACGGACGGAAGCAACTGTCGCGAATATTTTATTGTTCTATGAGTCGCAGTGAGTTAATTCTAGAAGATGCTTATAAGTTTAAAATATTTGGGATAGTAAATATCGCAGCACAAATTGATTCCGCGGTCAAATTTTTCAATCCAGAAACAACGAACAGGTCATAAAAACAGTCATATACTAGGGAGAATAATAATTGATTCTTTGGTATTTTGCTTAACTCACCAATTATCACTGAAGGGTCACAAGGAAAAAGTCAAGAATCTGCAAATCGGGGAAATTTGTTAGACGTCTTGTTATCTTAGCTTTCCAATCTTGATAACGTATTGGATGAATTCTTAAACAATAGTTCTGTTTTTTAAATATACTTCAAACACTACACAAAATGCATTATTAGACAGTATGTACAAAGATCTGAAGCAGAAAATTAATTCTACAGATTTTTTTGCTGTGCAGGCTGACGAAACAACAGACACAACCTGTAAAAGCCAATTTGTTATTATTTTGAGGTACATAAAAGGTTGTAAATCTGTCGAAATTTTTCTTTCTTTCAAAAAGGTAAACAATCGCACGGCTAACGGTCTGAGCGAGGTTCCAAAACAAAGTCTACAACCTTACAATTTAGAAAATAAACTCATAGCTCAAGCATATGATGGCGCTGCAGTAATGAGTGGAAACCAGGGTGGAATCCAGACTTTGATGCAGAAAAAATTTCCTTATTTAAAAATTTGTTCACTGCTACGCCCACCAACTTAATTTAGTGGTAAAAAAACATGTTCGTAACACATTAAATCAATGAAGTTGTTTTTTTTTTTTGCAAATATTACTGGGTTCACAATATTCTTCTCCATTTCACCTAAACACACTGATCTAGTGCGATATGTATACAGTAAGCTCATACCAACAGTTTGAGCAACACGATAGAACTTTCAGTCCCGTGTTGTATCCTCCGTTAAGGAAAATAAAGCGGAGCTACTGAAATGCTTCGAAAGGATTGAAAAGGAAGATGACTCAAATGATGGAATGATATAACAGTGAGAGAAGCTTTTGGCCTAAAAAAACTTGTTAAATGAAGAATGTTTGTTTTTTATTAATTTCTTTTATGACTTGATCAAACATGTTGATATATAATACAATATAATACAGATGCAAACTGCAAATATATTTAGCATATCTGACGCATTACAACATTTGAGTCAGCTGTGATGGAAATAAGAGAGAACACTGACAGATATGAAATAAATGTCAATGACGAAGAAGAATGTTCGTTTCCTTCAAGAAAAAGGCTCAAACTGAGCAGGCAAGTAAACCTGTCGGCAGATGCCACAGAAGTATGTGATAACATTAACAACTAATTCAGTGGACGTTTCCTGTAGTCACATATATTTGGTAGCTTTAATATACTTTATTCGAAAAGATTTGCTTCATACAGCTAACATTTTCTTGAAAAAAATACAGTCCTTTAATTTCGGAAGAAAAGTTTATTAATGAATTATCAGTGATCTATCAAAATGATACGTTTAAAATCATTTCCTCTGTATGTGATTTGTTCAGTTTGTTTTTATAGATTACTCCTTTGAAGATTCATTCTATAAAGTAGGCAAATTCCTTCGAATCGCACTAACAACACCTATTTCAACAGCTGAGTCAGAAAGGAGTTTCAGCATATTAAACGGGATAAAAAACATTTATCAGAAACATCATAGCCTAGGTCAAGTTAGGGTGAATTCGTTGGCTTTCTGTTCTATTCATAAGGAACATCTCCATCAAACTCCGAACTTCAAAAACAGGGTCATCGAAAAATTTGCTAGCCAGAAGGCCAGACGAGCACATCTTTATAAATACTGTAATTCTGCAAATTGTTGAACTTAAAGTTGAATTTGCGTTATTATGCAGTTGGTACTTTTAGTTGTATTATGCTGAACTAATGTTTAAGCAGTAAGAATTAACTAAAATGGAATAAAAAAAATCTCAGTTCTGGACACTCACGGAGAGGAGAACTCGAATTCGATTATGAGCAATGTTAAAAACATACAGAGATGAGTCTCCTGGAGAGAAATAAAAAATAGTTTGCAGCCGCCAAATTACTCTTCAAGGAACGACCACTTATATAAAATGAGGGAAAGAAGACAGAGAACGGACACTGGAAAGTTTTCTTTTTTCAACCGTACTATCAGGGACTGGAATGCTTTACCTGCAGACTTACTAAAGGCTTTACCAATAACCAAAAATGTATTTAAAAATAGGCTTAAGGACTTTACTAATAGTTGGTAGTATATTATACACACTATTTAAAGGATGTAATTGATATTTTGTTATTTGAAGTGTTGTATCAGTGAAGAAGTGTGTTGCGTCAGTGAAGTGTGAAATGTGTTATCAGTGAAAAGTGTTGTGTAAGTGAAGTGTGTTTCTGTCAGTGAAGCTTTATAGTTTATAGTGGCAGTGCAAGTATTTGAACAGTGAAATGGTTTTGAAGTGTTAGTGAAATCAGGATAGAATCAGTAAAATGTGTCGTGGTTTTAGTGCAGTGAATGAGTTGTAAGCGAAATGAGTGTGATGCTGAAAGGTACTTGTGCAGGTCTGAACATAATACTCGTGGGTTTTATTTCGAACTTAGGGTTAAGGTACAAATTACATTTACTTTAAATGTTATTTTAAGTGATCGTGCTTAATTTAATTTAGGATGGTCGTTGTTATTATTATTATTATTAGTATTAGTATTAATTATTATTAGTATTATTATTAATTTTTTTATTAATTGTGATTATTATTGATGTCATTATTGAGTGTAATTAGTTACCACTGCCACCGAGTATATACCCATTAGCAGTGTGAATAAATACATACATTATTTAAAGTAAACCGCAAAATTTCTGAAATATCTGGCCTCCACATACATAAATAGGCCTAATCACGAGCCGCCACTGGTTGTCATGGGGAGAATGGTTAAAAAAATTTACTTAACTGCTGTGAATTAAAAACTTTAATTGACTGCTATGAATAAAGCCATTTTTTAGGCTACTAAGGGCGGTGAAATAAATAATAGTTGAGATGCCGGTAAGTTATGGATAAAATATTTAATTGATTGCCGAATATATTTTTAATTAATATAATTATTGTTTACAGGTATTGGATCATTGTGTCTCTCACAACGAGTATATGTCATAAAATCTGCTCTATGATTTAAACCGTGTAATACACACAATTTTACTATATGAACAAAAATAACGGCATTATTAATCTTGCACCCAATTAAAAATATTTTAATCTTAAGTTCGTAACAAATGATAATGATTCGATATTACCGTGTGGTTTTCCTGGGTAGAGGACATAATTATTATGTTAAACAATAGGAAGAGAGAAGCAGAGACATGTTATTCCAAAATTACATAATATTCTTCTTCGTTTTTAACACCCAGACAATACAAGCAAAAGAAAAACTGTGTCTTCCAGTTGCCATAGCAACTAAAGCGATGCGACACCATAACCTGTTCCTCCAGTCTTTAATTTCCATTATACAAAATTCCAGAGAGTTTATAAACAACGGAAGTCATGTCACGTGTTTTTATCTTTCACCTTTCTTTCCTGACACAATTTCCAACTCTCCTTACTTAATGACAGTTAATTCTAAAGCAACAGCTAGTAAATTGCTTCCCCGGTTATGTGTCTCACTGTGAGGATCTAATCCCTGTTGTATGGAGAGGATATTGCACCCCTGCAAACGAGGGTTAATTTAGAGACACCGTTTAAAAGTTAGCACTACTTTATTTTCTCTTTCGCTAGTCCGGGATCTTTGTTTCGCGCAGTCTAGACTGTCAACTGTTTACTCTGTAATCCACTCGCTCTCACCATGGAAACACAGTAGCTTGCTGGAGTCAAGGCGATATACGAATCAGCTATTTCTTTTACATACTGTACTCAATGCGGTTATGATCATTTATTGCAGGAAAAGACGAATAAGAACATACACTAGTCACTTCTTCATCTATTACCCCTAACTCAATGAAATATAAATATTTATTTACTTGTATATTTGAGGGGTTCAGAGCCATAGTGGGCCAAGCGCCATTTATTAAAAACGGACAAAGCAAGGGTTAAAGTTAAGTGAATACCATAGTTTAATGAAGTTCGACATATAATTTAGTTCTAATGTTTATACTTTATATTACTTGCTATATGTTTCCATTGAATTATGGTAATAACTTCATTTTAACTCTTGTTTTCTACGGTTTCAGTAAATGGCGCTTGGCCCACTATGGTTCTGAACCCTTCATTTATTGACAATCTTCAATTCACGAGTTAATTAAGCGTCGTTCAAGTCATAACGATGGAGATGAAGCAATTATGACTAGTTTTTCAAACGGTTATACAACGGTGCTGCTTATCTACCGCAATATTATCTAACGTCAATGTAATTGATGACAGCGAGATGGAATTTTGAAAAAATGATACTTAAGGATTCGCAGAAGAATAGTTAATATACCGAAGCTTAATGTTGAGAAATATTTTGGAAAATATTCAAGCATATAGTCACCCAAGTGGGATTCGAACGCACATTCCAGAAATCAGAAGATCAGCTCCTGAGTCCTGCACTAGCAATTGAGGGGTTTGCTGGAAGAAGGGCGTAATTCGAATTACGGCGTTTATCCGTAAATGGCTGTATGTGTTCTTTGGCGGCGTTTGTACCAACCAGCACAATGTTGTGCCTCTACTCCCAATAGATTGCAATAGAGTGGTATTATTGAACTGCATACGTCTTCCATCTCTCTACTGTGGTTCGAGGACCGGCGAAGGTAACTGCTAGGGTGTTCGCGTTGTCTGACGAATGTTCTGATTTATCCTATGGAAGCAAATACTGTATAACCTTTCTGATGTTGAAAGTATCAGTGAAAACGAATTACATACGGAATGGTAGAATGGAAACTGTTTAACAAATTATGAAAGAATAATCTAGCAAGAAGAAATGAAGCTGTGTTGGAAAGAGTGCATAAAGAAAGACTGGCGCTGAAACTGATCAGGAAGAGGAAAAGGAATTGGCTGGGTCACTGTTTCAGAAGAAACTGCCTTCTGAGGGATGCACTGGAAGGAATGGTGAACGGGAGAAGAGTTCGGGGCAGAAGAAGATGATATATGATAGATGACATTAAGACATGTGGACCATATGAGCAGACAAAGAGGAAGTCATAAAATAGGAAAGAACAGGAGAATACTGGGTTTCCAGTAAAGACCTGCCGAAGAGCAGAACACTATGAATGAATGAATCTATAAAGCGATGACGAAATTACGGCAAAGCTTACACAAGTACGAGTAAGTCAGGAAAAATGGTGAAATAAACACAGAATTATTATTTATGTTTGTCAATGGAGAATGAATATAATGTACTAATAATATAGGCGTATGCAGTGCTATAAAATGTTAGATCCAGACTAGCAGTCAGTCATTTAGGAACGACCATATTTCTGACAGGTTAGCAGCAAAACATTTAAGCCAGTTGCTGCCAGACGAAATATGAGATGTCTACAAGCCATTTTCCATTGAGGAGTTTGGAATACTGGACTCAAAAACCAACAGGATACATTTATTATCCCATCATCCCTAAAAGTTTGTAACACCAGCTCGGAAACACCCTGTATAAATGAGGCTCCGAAACTGCTATAAACATACAAATACAGAAATAAATACTTTAAGCCAGTGTTCGGCAGAATCAGTGGTCTGTGGCATCATCCCTCAAAGCATTCGTGCTCGCTTTTAAGAATATCGGCATCCAGAGCTCTGAGGGCGAAGAATAGCTGATAAGCTTCAATACTGAACTCTACAGTGACGACCTATTGGCCTACATTTAAATTCGTGCATATGTATATTTTATACAATTTTACTCGTTTTTGTTTCCTTTCCGAGACAAAAATGGTTTTTACATGTAACATTCTTCTTCTTCTTCTTCTTCTTCTTCTTCTTCACTTCAAGGATTAGGTTCATGTTGAACCTGTTCCGGCGCCCATTTCGCTCTTGGTCTTCCTACATCTCGTCTTCCTTTTGGTTTATATCCCATTGCTAAAGCTGGCAGTCTGTAGTTCGGCATCCTTTGTAGATGTTCACACCACCTTCTGTTATTTCTCTTTAATTTCTCCAGCAATGGTTCCACCTCTAATTTCTTCCGTATATCTATGTTCTTCTTTTTATCTTGTATTGTACATCCTAGTGTACTTCTCATAAATTTCATTTCTGCTACCTGGACTTTTGATTTATCTTTTTCTGTCATTATTCTGGCTTCACTTCCATAAGTTAGCATAGGTACTGCGATTGTATTGAAAAATTTTATCCGTGTATCTTTTCTTGTTTTGTTTTTTAAAGATCTATGGATTGTTCCACAGACATTTCGAAAGTTATTAAGTTTTTTATCCAGGTCTATATCTCTTTCATATGAAATGTAGCATCCTAGGTACTTAAAATATTTAACCTGTTCTATAATTATTTCATCGATTACTATTTTTGTCCTTATTGGGTATTTTCCTTTAAATGCCATTGTTTTGGTTTTTTGAGCTGCAATTTTAAAATTATATTCTTTTGTTATTTTATTTAAAACATAAATTGATTTCTGTAATTTATCCTCACTGTCTTGGATAATTAATTTATCATCAGCATATAAAAGGGAGTTCAAGAAAGTGTTGTTCTTTAAATATATTCCTGGAGTAACATAAGATTTCCATGTTCTAAACATGTCGTCAATGTAAATATTAAAAAGTGTCGGCGAGATACTACAGCCCTGTCTTACTCCTTTATTAGTGGGAATCGCTTCTGTCAAGTTTCCTCCTATCACTAAGCATATGCTGGTTTCTTTATAGAGAGATTTAATTGCTTCCACAAGGTGTTTCGGGTATCCCCTTCTTATAAGTATATTCCATAGTAGTTCTCTATCTATATTATCGAAGGCCTTTTCCAGATCTATGAAGGCTAAATGTGTTTCACAATTAAACTCTCTTCTTTCTTCTATTATTCTTTTGAGTGTGAAAACTGCATCCATGCAAGATCTTCCTTTCCTGAATCCTACTTGTTCTTCTGATATCAAGTGGTAGGCTATTTTCTTCCTTAGCATATTTTGGGAAAGTCATTGATTTAATTCCCAATATGCTCAGTCGGTTTAAGAGAGCAGTGTATTATGATAACAAATGATTGAAATAATTTTAGTTTTGTTGTTTAAATGTGCATAAATTTGATCCGAAGAAATGTAACTTTTCGTTCAGCAAAAGTAAATTTACAATGTTACATTTGTTCGGATCAAATTTCTGCATACATTTAAAGGACAAAACTAAAAATTATTTCAATCAATTATTAATCACCGCCCTCTTAAATTAACTCAGCAAATTGGAAATTAAAGCAATGGCTTTCACAAAAATCCTACGAAATATTTCATATAGAATAATTATCTTGATAAGGAAGTAAAAACGAGCAAAATTGTATTTAACTACTGTAGTTTGTTTGAAATATTTCAAAGAATAAATCCCTAAAATAATTACATTACGTACAGGTCATTCTGTATAGATACAATACAACGTATAAATAAAATTAGAACTTAACCAATTCCCCTGAATCTCTTATTACGCAACTGTAACAGCTTGCCACTGTGCGAGTGCTGTGTTCATCTAGTCTGACCTTGCTCCGACGTCACAAAATGCACAACCTGCCGACCATTGTTATATGGTAACCAAATATTATTGAACAATTATTGCTTATTGGAGTTTTAAACCATGAAAGTATCCGACAAATATAATCACAAAAATAATAACAATAACATCAATAATGATAAAATAATAAAATAAGTTATCATTATAGTAGTATTATCATCAAAATCGTCCTTTGGTCTTCTTTTGCCAAGAAAGAAGGGTTCATTTTTCTTTCCATTGGAGTAGGTATACTGAAATTTTATAGTGATATATTTGACATGGAACTGCAGTGTGGGGCATTATGCTAGGAAGTATGTGCAATTTGGCCGAGGAAAGGTAGCAGAGGCCCGTACCTGAAGAAGGGAAACAACTGAAAGTCGAGTATGGATTCGGGACACCAGTTGCTGTGGAAACGGCTTAGCTAGGAGTTGAAGGTGCACATAAACATAGGACGTGGGTGAAATGCCCAATGTGTTCATTTTACAGATCATAAAACATACCCCTTTCCACCCACACAACTACCCTTCTCACGTTTAGTTCATCCCCCACCTTCAGAGCTGCTGTTTCTTGTAGATATGTGCTACACAGTACTCACAGAAAACTTTTTTCTTCTCTTCTTACTTGCGGATAGAATTCTCAACAAAGTTTCTACTATTCCTCCTTCTACCCTTACACGCATGCGTGAATGGGGTGTGTTGTTGCCCCAGAACTTCTTTGATGATAAATGAATTGAGGCGTAATGGCGATACGAATTTATCTCCCAATTACACAATGTCTTTGTTTCCTTTTCCCAATGCTTAACATATCATGTCAGTCTGTCTTTGTCTTTGTGGTATAAAATTAAAACTGCCTTAGTAGAACATTAGATTTATGTTCTCAACACATAATTATTTATAGTTTTACTATTATATTAAAGGTTTTCTCCGAATCGTAACCGAAAGTCTAATGTTGAATAGTTTCGCAAATCCGGCTTTCAGGTAAAGCTCCAGTGAAGCAGACTTGAATAATTTCAATGCAAAAATTGTTCTGGGGCCAGGTATCGATCCCGGGATCCTTCGCTTAGTGCCAGACTGCTCTACCGACTGAGCTACCCAGGAACTACATCCGACTCCGTTCCAAATTTTTCCCTTGATATCCACACAACTCATGTGGGCTGACAAGGCGCCAGAAACCCAATTTTGAGTGCACACAAACTCTGTGTGACTTGAATTGTGGTTTTCTATTAACGTACCTACAGTGACGTAAATATTATGCAAATCTGGCTTTCAGGTAAAGCTCCCTGTAAAACAGACTTCAATAATTTCAAGGAAAAATCGTTCCAGAACCGGGTATCGATCCCGGAACCCTTCGCTTAGCGCGCTAATTTTCTACTGACTGTGCTACCCAGGAACTACAACCGACACCGTCCCAATTTTTCCCTTTATATTTACACATCTCAAGTGGGCTGAGAAGTCGCCAGAAACAGGAATAGTTTTTCTCCGTCAATGTAGGCCTAATACTTACCCAATTTTATCCCTGTAAAATCGTCTAAATGTCCCGCGCCTTGCCGTCATCATCTAAGGCATCCTGCCTAGGACTCGCGTTACATAATGAGTGCTGGTTCGAGTCCTTATGGGGAAAGAAATTTTCTCATGAAATTTCGGCCAGTATATGGGACCAGTGCCCACCCAGCATCGTGAAGAACTTGGGGAGCGAAATCTGGTTTCTAAAGCCAACTATAACGGCTGGAGAGATCATCGTACTAACCACACGATATATCCATTCTGGTTGGATGATCGTCCACCTCTGATTGGCATGTGAACGTGAGACCAGCAGCCGGCTGGTCGATCTGGACACTTCAAGGGCTGTGGCGCCCTTGGTCCTTCATAATTACTTCAGTAGTCTGCATATTTATTACTGAAAAGTGTCGCTATTTTGTCACATAATGTAAGCATTCATATTAATTAATCTACTTCCTCCTGCCTTTTCATCCCGAACTCTTCTTCTCTTGCGTAAGAAATACATATCGCATTGAATTTTATTATTCTAATTCGAGTACAGACGTTTCACGAGAGATTTCATTAAATATGTGGCATTTGTTTTAAATATTAAACAGCTGCATATCTTCCGAACAGACCACCTTATTTTCTTATTCTTTGTATGACTTTTAGTTATTCTAGGAATAATGTAACACTAAATGTCTCCTGACATCTAATGTTTAATATAATCATCATCATCATCGTCATCATCATCATCATCATCATCATTATCATAATCTGTCAGCATCTTCATCATCAAATTTTATATCTCTCCAAATCCAATTCGTCCAAAGAGAACTATTACTTTCACCTATTCTCTTATTTCCAATGATCCATGGTCTCATATTCGCTAATAAAATCTGTAATTTCAGTTGGATTCACCCAATACTTGACAGAAATGTTAAATTCATGTTTCTACAATAATATATATTAAGGACTACGTGGTCCGACGCAAAGAAACAAAATTGTGAAAATGTATTATATTGTAATCCCAAAGAGTCCTGGAACTTCATTAACTTCACTTCGGTATACTATTCGAAAATAAAGTCGTAGATGTTTCAGGAACGAAAAGTAGACTGTTACAAATACAGGGTGAGTATAAACTCTGCCGATAAACTTTCAGAGGTTGTTCAAGGATATTTGCTGAGTGTTTTATTATGAGGAAGCCATGGTCTCTGGTGACTCATTATCGAGTAATTTGATGTTAATCTCTTAGACCGTGACCGATGGCTTTTCATACAAATAAATCAATTAAGTTACTCATTTCCTTTTGATTACAGTAATATCATTTGTACAGGAACAAATAAATCATAGATTACAGTATAAAACAAATTACATGAATTAATGAAATAACCAAAAGACAGCTCTTTGTAGCAACGTCGTGCAGCTATTCGATTGCATCCCGCGGAACCATACATGAGGTACATATCGGCTAGCTCTTCATCTGTAAAACCATCCATACTGTATCACTCCTACACTAACATTGCAGGAAACAAAACCTGGGACAGAGTTGTTAGAGTTAAAGAGGAATGATTACAGGTACTGTACAATGACAATACCTCTCTTACTTCCACCTCCTTTTTCTATTTGCTGGTCAGTAAGACTCTGAATGAAGTGTAGGCTACGTTTTGTTCGCAAGCACGATACTCATTCCGTGTAAACAGATACAAAAGGAGTTGAAGTAACAAAACTAATGAAATGCAATTATTCGGTAATGACTAATGAGACAACGGCGACCATGGGTTCCTTGTATCAAAACACTCGGCAAACATCCCTGAACAATCTCTAAAAGTATGTCGGTAGAGTTTATACTCACCCTGTATATGTTTATTTCGACATATTCAGTAATTTTAGCTGTTAGTTCTAGTATTCGAAACATTACATTATGAAACCTTCCCTAGTACAAAGACATACCAGAATTCGCCTATACAAGATCTTGGCGAGACCTGTACTTTGTTACGGCATTGAGGCATGGACGTTGAGGAAGAAAGACGAAAGTAGAATAACGGCCAATGAAATGAAATTTATGAGATATACTGCGGGATATACGAAATGGGATCACAAGCGCAATGGAGATATAATGGAAGAATTACAACTAGAATCTGTAATTAATCACGTAAAACATTATCGGAACAACTGCATAAATCATCGCATGCTTAGAGATAGAGTCCCAAAAGTCATGCTCCAGGAAGAGATCTCTCGGTCGTCCAAAGAAGCGATGGATTGAAAACTGAAATGTGAGTTCGTAACAGGCCATATGGCCTAATACTTGAAGGGAAGAAGAAGAAGAAGAAGAAGAAGAAGAAGTTGTAGTATTCGTTAGATATTATTTATTAAAAGTGCGCGTCACAAAGTTTTTTGAGGGAGGTATTCAACTGTCCTACAATAGAACCTAAACCTAGTTGGCTTTCCTTCTACATCTGTAGACTTTTCGCATTTCTATGTAAGTTTGGATATTCGAGGAAAGATATCTGTTTTACATGTGCAAGAATTTTACTCCGATTGCGTGGACTTATCTCAAAACCATTATTTTTGCCTTCGCTGAGTTATATTCCCATGCAGTTATCTGCGTAGAATACGATTCAGAGTTTAATTTGTCTCATTTATTATATGATGCTTGTGTAAATAGGCGAAAAACTTTTCGGTTTCTGTCAAAAGTCTCATGATCCACTGGATCTTGTGAGTTCTATTGTATAGCGCCTCTCGACCAATCACCGATCAGTATTTCCAACACGCTTCTCCACTTCTTGTTGTCTAGAATAGGGTTGTGCATGAGTATCTTGCATGTGCCTTGATATTTTTATGAATATCAGTGAATTTAGCGACTGCAATTGAGCATTTTGTAAGCGTAATATTATGGAAGTGAACATATTACGAGTTGGGGAGAGAGGACGACCACGGAAATGTACAGCAGCTCCAGAAATAACGAAAAAAAAATCAGGCCAAATTAGGTTAATATTCTTTCCTGATTCTGCTTGGCTCCTACTGATGTATTGGTAAATTAAGCAGGGCCGAATGTTTTATCACAATTATAATATATTCTACATGTATGCCATTGATGGTGCCATGAATAATAAATAATCAATTGGACAATACTGAACATATTTGCGAATTGATGGAAACAGACATTAATCTTGTGATATAAAGGAGCGTAGTATTTCTTTTGTATGTTGTAAATTGAGGGTACGACTCAAATAAGGAGAGAACCCGCTTTTCTAAACAAAATTTAGTTTTTTCTCATCTCTAGAATGTTGTGTCATAATTGCAATAACTCTTGCAATAGCTTAGCCCACTGGAATTTAAATTTCCACCATAAATTCTCAGACTGTTGTGAGAATTTCTCTATTCCAAGATTTGTAATTTATCCTTCTCTCTGACTGGACCCCTCAATTTTTATTATCTTATATTATTTTGTAAAATGTACTCATCTGAAGAATTTAATAATTGGACATCCATTCTTTTACATTGAATTTTAAAATATGCTTTAGGTAATGTTCTTGTGTAATATTTTATTTGTTACTGTCAAATCCCACATGATCCCAACTGGTCACTTTCTAAACTCACATTGTCCAAACGGAGCACTCTCAGAACACTCATGATGCAAAGGTCATTGCCAAAACTCGTATGATCCATAATTTAAAGCTAAATAACTTTTACTCCTGTATAAATAAATACAGTTACAAAACTGAATAGTAGTTTTTAATCATTGCTCTTTCATTTATTAACCTTTATTGTGAAAAAAATGGGCTCAAAATATTACAAATATGTTTTCCCTTATTTGTGAAAATTTTTATTTTTGGAACACGTGAGTTATGGCTCTAACCGACTCATATGACGACAGACAGATGCAGAACTCTGCACTTACTTCTCGTGAATGAAAGTGTGGTTGTTGACGCACCTGTGGTGTGCTCGCGTTGCTTATTTCCATAATATCGGCGCTTGAAAAGCTCTCAGATGAAAGCGCCCGCCTTCTTTAATGAAGGTTTCGTAGAGTCTGCCTGCGGCAACCATCGAAAATCAATAATTCCCATTTCAATCACGCTTGTGAGTTAATTTTGTCTTGATCTCTCTGTCTCCCTCTGAGCTGCGTACGGGGACGCATTCTTCATCGAAATTTACTTCACCCTCACCCTTCACACGTGCACCTACAACCCTGAAAGCCTATTATCTGCACTTCATTTTACCAACGTTTACAAAAGTGGAGCTCAGAATCTGAAAACGCGAGAAAAGTTTAAATTTCCGGCGTGAGAAAACAATACAGACGAAATCTTGTTAGGAAAGTAATATTCACCCCAACACCACCACCACAACCACCACCACCACCACCACCACCACCACCACCACCACCGCTACTATCACTATCATGTAAATCATTTATATTATCATGTTTCATTTTTGTTATCATTATAGTCGTACAATTATGAAAATTCCCACGTTATAATCATCATTATCAGCATTATGTTACGAATAATTATCATGATTATTCATATTAATAGCTTTTGTGTAATTATCATGAACATTATTACGAATATAGGCTAACTGCTTTATCATCACAATTATTATCATTATTTGAGCAATTATCGAAGAGGTGATATTATCATGGTCATATTTTCTGACAATGTTATCACTACAGTATCATCAACGTTATCATTATTCTCTTATCACTGTCATCATCTCCCTTATCGATTGCATCACGCTATAATTATTATCACCGTCAATAATTATTGCGTTCGTTATTATCTTCACTAAGATATTTATTATCTTTATTATCACTATAGTCTTCATCATGACGACATCATTTTCATAATTTCAATAATACACCGTGTCCTGCTTAGAGGGATCGACAAATAAATGCTAACCATTTAAAATCAGATGAAGATATCGTTGTGATTTACACCTGACAAGATGCAGAAACTGTCCAAGTTTATGCACCGATGTTTTAAAAACGGTTGCATGTTCATGCGCATGCGCACTTATGTTTATCGTGGATACAAGCCCGGCGCCATTCAGTAGAACATTCCGTCATTAGACCATTCTTCTTCATCGTGGCAACAGTCACAGGGAATGTGTATCTGGAGATGTTGCAGAACTTTTGTTGTTGATCAACTCTTCCCAGAATCGGTTTTTCAGCAACATGGGACTCCAACCCATTATTATGAAGCAGTGCGTGGCTTCTTGAATGCAAACTTTCCCAATAGGTTGATCGGAAGAGGAGAACCCTTGCCTGGCCACCTAGGTCAACCGACTTGACGCCCATTGACCTCCTTTTGGGGCTTTGTAACAAGTGTCATGTACCAACGTGAAACAGTTGTCACTTTGGAAAAACAGAAGTAACGCACTATAAATGCAGCTGCGCTAATCACTCCACAAATGTTATGGAACATTTGGCAGAAAGTTGGGTACCTTTCAGATGTCTTCATGGTAGCTCGAGGCGCACACATCGAGTTACACTGACTATTCCCCCAAATTCGGAGAGTTTTTATATCAAGTCACACAAAAAGTTAGGTCATAAAACTATTTTTTATACTTTAAATTAGCACTTATATCGATCCCTCTAAGCGTGACAAGGTGTATAATTATCATTATCATAATCCTTATCATGATGGTCTCGCATTAAAATATTTATGGCATATGCCGGCACAAAAATAAAATCAGTTCTTCATGTTCTCCATCAATATTTAAAAAGAGAGACAGAAGAGGTACTAATATCTATAGAAGAATAAATTTTATTAAGAGTGGATGCATAATTTATTATAAAATTATAAACAATAAGCTAAAAAATTTAGGAAACTCTTTAGTTTAAGAATCCTTAAATTTAGTAGGTTTCAATCCGGAATGCCCTACATTGATAATATATTTACTATACTCCAGACTGTCGAGACAAAAAAAAGAATTAGACATAACATTTGCGGGATTTGAAAAGGCATTCGACTATTTTGTGGAAGCCCTTCTTGCCGATGAAATTTCTCATAGCGAGATTGTAATTGCCGAGATGGAGTTGAAAATTTGCTACAGATTACCTGACGTTCGCCTTACGATTTGGGAAAACATTGTAAAAACACCCAGGTAATCATCCGAAGCGGGAATCGAATCCAAACCCGAGCGCAGTTTTAAAAAAAACATGCATACGAGCCTACTGACTGAGCTACACCGGTAGCTTGTATCTACGTTATTGATATTCTGTTAATTATTTTTATTCCGTCATCAAAATTACAACTCTTATTTTTTCTTTTTTAGCTAGGATCCAAAATTCAGATCCATCCATAAACCAACATTGGCACGCCATTAGTTTATAAAATTTAATTTTAGTTTCTTTTCTAACAATTTTTAGGGATCTATTAATGTTTCGCATGCATAGTTGAATTTAATTTGAAAACCACTAAATTTAAGCCACTAAACGATGCGAGATGACTGAAACGACGTAGCGAAAGAGGGAGAGCTTACAGTGACAGATCTGAGTTCGTTGACCTCTTACATCTTCATTGCGAAAAGAAAGGAACACTGTGTTAGCGGAGATGTTGCCAGACTGCTGAACTTCCAACTATATTTTCTAATTAACCGTGCATTTAATCACGAAACGTAATATAGGTTTTACATTCCTTTATGTGTACCCTATCGTCCATTTCAATCTGCAGTATTATTTCACTTCCACCCTGCTTTGTTTTGAGTATATAAATCATTAAGTGGACTAAAATTAAGGACGACCAATACAGAGGAAAAGATAACCTGACTTGGAATCATACTGAAAACCTTCATCAATTCGATGATATTTGGTTTAGCTGGAGTTTATTTGCACATGCCACATACTATTATTCAAGTATGTTTTCAAAATCAATTCGTATAAGTAGCTTGAGATGGGGTTAAATTCACTGGGTTTTGCCAAAACGAGGTATTTAATTAATGACTCATAGCTAATCCCTTTTCTAGCTTTTTCTCTTTAAATGTGATTAAAATCTGGAAGGTTATAATAAATATACGACAGCCAGAAAATTTCCCCTCCACCTTCAGTTCAATATTCCTGCATAAAATCTGCGCATTCCGCTTTTTCTTTTCCACCATTCTGTACGGGGTTCAGAAAGAGAAAACTATAGGGAGAGAAAAAAATTCCCACAGGAGAGACTTTCTATTAAGCATGTAATTTTGGTTTAATATCAAATCTTTTCTCTCTCTCCTTCACTCCTGATGTTCTTTGAATGCTTGAGACGGTGTTCACCCCCTCCCCAGCCCTCCCTGTTATTATGAGCCCTATATATCTCCCCCCTCTAACCCTCTATTCTATAGAACCCTCTCCAACCAGGAAATAATTCCCTTTCATACAGTACTGATTGGATTTGAGTATGGAAACAGGCAGAGCACAGGGAGGGTTGCCATTTTCAAGTAAAATCACCCTCTTCCTCTCTCACCCTCAAACTACCCTCAACTCATAGATTTTAATATAACTCTTCGCCACAGCAGCACCAACGTGGATTTTTTTTTATATAAGCACAATTGTATAATGGTTTCTATGACAACGCAAGTTTTCCAGAAACGAATTCACGAATGTCATTCCATACGCAGTTGGCCCGCCTCTCCTCCACCCTCAAAACTGTCATAGAGATTTTAATATCCCGCAGTTAAGGGTGCGCGAGAGTTTTGTGGTTTTTGCGGCCTTGGAATTCTGTAGTCACATGTTTAGTAGTGTTTAATGGGGGAGAAATAACTGAAATCTCGGAGTTTGAAATGTACCCTGTAACCATGAAAAGGGCAGGATAAATTTACGTATAATCGTGACTTTCGTCATAAAAAAAAAAAACTTTAAACGGATAGTCAAGTAAAGGATTCAATTCCCAACTACCTCTGCACTGTTATTAAATCAAGACTTCGACAGAAGAGTGTTGGTAGTGTTTTATGAGAGGTAGGATACGATGTTTTAAATATTAACGTGACAGAAGATTAATATAAATCTTTAAAACCAATGTGAATCCATTTTATTTGTTACAGAAGAAAATAATTAAAATATTTCTTCATAAACCCATTGATTTTCCTTTTCAAAAATTGTTTTTAGACTTAAATGTTCTTAAAATAAGACAAATTTATTAATTGTATTAAAAAAATTCATACATAAAAATCGAAATAATTTCGAATTGTATTCTCATAGTTATGAAACAAAAGGTATGAATTATTTAAGATTGTTTGAACCAAAATACAACATTGCTACAGTATTTAATCATAGTAGTAATTTAGGCCCAAAAATATATAGTAACAAATTTATACGAGGCGCATCCATAAAGTAAGTTTCCCTATTTTTTTTAAGTACACACACTTTCAGGAAAACATTTATTGGCAACAGGTATTGCAATGTTTCAGCTATTTTTCAACATAGCCACTATCAGAATTGAGACACTTGTAGTATCGTGGGATCAACTTTTGTAATCCTCTGTCTTAGAACTCTGTCGCCTGTGAATGGAACCAGCGTGTGACAGACGTCTTCAGCTCTTCGTCGTTGCCAAAACGCTCACCGGAGGACAGGAATTTCTTGAGGTGCAAGAAAACGTGAAAATCACTGGGAGCAAGATCAGGACTGTAGGGTGCGTTATCAAACAACTCCCAGCCAAATTCCGTCAAAACAGCTGCTGTGCGCCGAGCCGTATGTGGACGAGCATTGTCATGGAGGAGCACAACACCTGCAGTAAGCATTCCACGCCTCTTGTTTTGAATGGCACGTCACAATTTTCGCAGTGTTTCACAGTAACGGTCAGCGTTCACTGTTTCACCTCTTGGAAGGAAGTCAATGAGCAGAATGCCCTTCTTGTCCCAGAACACCGTGCACATCACTTTCTGTACCGACAGCGTCTGTTTGAATTTCGTCCTGACCGGAAATCCACTATGCCGCCAATGCATTGACTGCTGCTTGGTTTCCGGGGTGAAGTGCGAAATCCAAGTCTCATCGCCCGTGACGATCCTGTCGAGGAACTCTTCGCCGTCATCGTGATACCGTTGCAGAAATGTCAGTGGTGCTCCTAAACGTTGCATTTTGTGTTCGGGTGTCACTTTTTCGGCACACATCTGGCACACACTTTTTTGAACAGCAGGTAGTTAGTGAAAATCTCATGCAACAAGGATCGCGATATCTGCGGAAAATGGCTGCTCAGCTCCGTAATCGTGAAGCGACGGTTCTCCATGATGCACTGCCGCACCAGCTCAACACGATCATCATTGATGAGAGACGGTCGCCCACTGCGCTCTTCATCATGGACACTTTGACGACATTCGGAAAACTGCCTACACCAGCGACGCACCATCTGCTTACTCATGATGTTCGGCCCATAGACCTGACAGAGCTGCCGATAAATTTCAACTGGCGCAATGCTTTGTGCATTAAAGAACTTTATCACCGACCGAACCTCGCAGGCGGAGGGAGAAGGAATAAGAGCTTCCATTTCGGACCACTGCTGCCACGCTACAGGCACCAGGCGGGACCTGTCCGGCTGGCATATGTTTGATAAGTCATAGATCTGTTACGCATGCGCAATTGACACGGCTAATTACGTTTACTTTCAAGGGGAAAAAACCGGGAAACTTACTTTCTGGATGCGCCTCGTATTTAAATATTCTGATCTTGTCAATTCTAATAGTTCTGGTATTGAATTAAAAAAGTTATGTATGGATTTCATAAATAATGAAAAATTGTAAATTTTTTTATTTATATATTCTTATTGCGTACTAGACGTAAGGCAAATTGAAGGCTTCAGAACCATAGTGGGCCAAGCGCCATTTACTAAAACCGTAGAAAACAAGGGTTAAAATGAAGTTATTACCATAATTCAATGGAAACATATAGCAAGTAATATAAAGTATACACATTAAAACTAAATGATATGTCTATCTTCATTAAACTATGATATCCACTTAACTTTAACCCTTGCTTTGTCCGTTTTTAATAAATGGCGCTTGGCCCACTGTGGCTCTGAACCCTTGAATTGTATTATATACTTCTTAATTTCAATTCAGGAATCCGCTCCTGATCACGAGTTCTATTCTTTCAGTGGTGAGCTAAAGATTTTTCTGTTTTTAATATATTTTATGTTACAATTATTAGGAAAATAAATAAATAAATAAATAAATAAATAAACAAATAAATAAATGAATGAATGAATAAATGAATAAATAAATAACCGATATCACGCATTTTTACATTAGCACCGGACACTCCAAAGGAGCAAAATTATCCTTAAGATTGGGTATTCACAACAATAAGGAAGTGACTGGTATGTTTGTTCAATTTTTTCTTTTAAAAATTGCATCAAATCATATCATCTAGCTACTACATGTAACATATTATGTAGTGCTTTATTCATCGTACTTTTCAATCGCATATTGTTCAGCGTTGAAATTAAACGTAGGCTAGATATCAGGGAGGTTAACTATTATGATGTAAAAAGTTCCTCAGTTTGCAGCATTAGGCCGGTGAGTTTCTAGCTGTATTCCGATGGGAATGATGGGGAAACTCTGGTTATAAATACTGCAAGTCTGTCAATTTTAAATAGATATCATGAATACTCTTTATTTACAGAATTTATCCGTTTTATAACATCGATATCATTATCATCATTATCCAGTACATCATGGTTTAGGCCCTTAGACCTGTTCCATTTCCAGGAAATCAGAACTGTTCTCTCTATCTCTTTTTGGGCCTGCCAAGACTCCTTCTACCAACTGGTTGATATAGTAACATCTGTACAGGAGTGGGGTTTATGTCCATTCTCATGAGATGTTGGTACTACTGCTGTTTAGAAGAGTCTATGAAGTCAAGAAGACTTTGTATTTGTAACTCTTCACGAATTTCACTATTTCTCTTCTGATCTTTTTAATCTGTAACCAGCAAGAGGTCTCAATAATTTCATGTCCGCCGCCTCTATTCTTCTACGTTGTTGCTTGGCCAGTACCTAATTTTCTGCTCCATATGTGAACATTGGTATTGCCATTATCTTATAAAATTTCAGTATTGTTTCTTTCCGGACTCTTTTCATTAGAGTTCGTTTTATTGTTTCCAGGAGCTGTAGCAATCTGGAGAGTTTAGTTTCTTGATCGCTTGGTTGATCATTTGTAATATTACATCCTAGGTAATTGAAATTTGAAACCTGTTCTAAACATTGATTGAAATTTTGGTTCGTTTGGGTTGAGATCCTATTGTTTTTTGTAGATAGCTTCAAATTGTAATCGAAAGCCATTTTATACATGCTGAATACTGCTTTTTGTAGATTGTGCTCATTATCTGACAGGATCAATAAATCATCAGCAAAAAGCATAAAATTTAGAGGTGTTTTTCCGATAAAATTAACATTCAGTTGTGCTTCCCATTTTCTCACAACTTCGTCAATATAAAAATTAAACAATGCAGTTGACATGGGATACTCTTGTCTTTCGATATCATTATTTAACTATAAATTCGTCTTTTTGGATAGCCGGCTTACAATTTCAATCAGAAACAAAGTAACTATATTAGCCTTACTTGTTCAGTTGATCAGTGATTAGATGTTGGCCATCTTGTTACTTTTCAATATTTAAAGACACAGTACGTTGATGTGAACAGAGCGGCAGCAGAGGGAATGTATTGTCAATGGTTTTCAATTTAATGTTCAACCATATATCAAACCAATAACCATATATGATGTCAATGGTTACTAGAGGAGAAAAATTGACTCCGGTGCCGGGGATCGAACCGCGGTCCTTGGATCAACGTACCAAGCGCTCTAACCACTGAGCTACGCCGAAGTTCAATCCACAGCACCGGATCGAATCCCTCTCGTCCCTTTGTGGCCTGACTTCATGTTGACATTAAGTCAACTGCCATTGTACAAGGAGAGCATTCTATTGAGTGACTTGGCCGGGATTCCACAGTAATATGCACGTTGGGCGAAGGACTCGGGTTCGATCTCCGGCGCCGGAGCGAATTTTTCTCCTCTAATAACCATTGTTACCATAACATATATATTCTGTAGGAACAAACAATAATCTTTACGTACATATATGGTGTGTTTATTGTGGTTATACATTTCACTAAAACTGATAAACCATTACACTCCTTTGGGGAATAATATGAAAAATACTAGTAAAAATATTATTTGCATAATGGATAGGCCTACCTATAATATCGATCGGGCTCTGTAACATGAGATGTACTTCCCATTTTCGCCACCACTGGCCTGACTTTAACAATCTTTCAATAGTCTCTAGAAGGTATGCAGGTCTTTTTATGCTGTCTATGCTACAAAACGTCTCTTCTGTGTGTTAGTGTCCTTGTATGTGTATTTGTTTATGTGTATGTGTTTAAACGGGCCGTGTGGTACGTCACGATTAAGACATTGCGGTGTATACCGGAAGGTTGTAAGTTCGATTCTCGATGTGGCCATGAATTTCCCCCTGTTTAGCTAATCCTTCCGGGCGTAATATGGCCCCCAACATTTAACAGGAATGGGTAACAGGGGCATATCCTTAGGAGTAAATGCGACCAGCAACACGTAGGACTGACTCCCCTACTATAGTCGGACCATCGGATCTGTGCCCCCGTAAGATATGCGAACTGAACTCTAATTCCTTCTCAGCCTCGGTAATTCATTTCTCTCCCTGCATTCCTATCTCTCTCTCTTTTCTATCTCTCTCCCTTTCTGTCCCCCACTACTCACAATTTTTGCCTTCTTGCGGGACAGTTTACAATATTTACACTTGCAGTCCAGTGTTGTCAACTCAACATGAATACTTTAGCACGGAGTGGTGAAAGATATATTATTAAGCAAGTACGTAATAGCATTTTGCGATGAAGAGAAACAAACAGGTCAATATCTGTTTCCTATAAATCAGGCAACGAAAAGAGCAACTGATATCACAGGTGAGGCTTATTTTATTTCAATCGATTATGTATTAAAATTATTTACTTAACTAATACTAATAATACAACATTTTATATAATTTATATAGACAGGTCAGAACTCCTAATAAAGAAAATCAGGAGAGAGGTAGTCTGTGCAGGAGATGAAAAGCTAGAATCACCAGAGATGAACAGACAAAGGGAACTTTTAATTATTGTAGATGATATGAACCGATGTATTTTAAGAAGAAAGATACAAAAATTTTATGCCGTTCAGAAAGAAGTTACAACATTGAATAAATTACTGAAAAGTAATAATTTCCATGGTTGGAGAGAAAAAACTACGGAAAGTGATTCGAGACATGGGATTTAGGTTTAAAAAATATAGAAATACAAGATGTATTTTGATTGAAAGAAATAATATTGTAGCATGGAGGACCAGTTATTTATGACACCGTTTGACGGAAGTTTGGCAACATCCCTATTCGGCAAGGTTCGTGGCCTGCTGTTTAACGTGTTGGGAGGAAAGCGGGTGGAATGGAGTGAGTACAGGCGTTAACTTTCCAAGAACGACGACAGCGCTGAAGGGGCAGAAGGGGCACAGATCCGATGGTCCGACAATACTATTCAGTTGCGTTTTGCCTTAACATTTCACCATTCTAAGAGCCTTTTGGAGTTTCTAATGGGATACCATTATTTTCCTATGTATATGTAATATAAAGTAAAACACAATAATGTTATTACTTTCGTCGGCGCTTTGATATTGCTCACAATGGCGAGATGAGAAGAATCGTTGTACGAATCCAGAAACGTGAAGAATGAAACTCACTATATCAGGGATTCGAACGTCGATAACTTGTCTGTCTCTGTGTGTGTGTTTACAGAGAGGGTGCGTAAAATAGTTGCATATAAAGCATACAGGCAGGTCCATTACGCAAACAACTTTACGAGAGAGGGATGATATAAATGGGAAATTCTACGAGAGGATGTTTACCTCGGGGAGAACGCAAACATGATTTAAGCAATTTTTCAACGGTCACCAAGTATCAAAGAGTCCCAAAGCACCAGCGAATCGCCACCTAGACTGCCCGACTGGCAAGATTATTCCTCAGATAAGACTAATGGTTGTCGCAATGTGCCCCTCACCTAATACCTGAAATATATCTCCCTAATGTCATCGGGTACCGCCCAATGATAATTTTCGTTTCCCACCAAGGTAATCGTGATCATAGCTCAGAAAAGTAGTATTTATTTATTTTAGTAGGTTATTTTACGACGCTTTATCAACAGCTTTGGTTATTTAGCGTCTGAATGAGATGAAGGTGATAATGCCGGTGAAATGAGTCCGGGGTCCAACACCGAAAGTTACCCAGCATTTGCCCATATTGGGTTGAGGGAAAACCCCTGAAAAACCTCAACCAGGTAACTTGTCCCGACCGGGAATCGAACCCGGGCCACCTGGTTTCGCGGCCAGACGTGATAACCGTTACTCCACACGCGTGGACGAAAAATAGTAATATGACTAATCATGGTCACTCTGCTTCACCGAAGCTCGTACACCTTACGCTGAAGCAATTTTCGTGATATAAAATTTTATGTAATGAAAGGAAGAGTAGATGAAATAATCTGTTGGTTGGAAATAAAACTGTAATTTTGAGGGAAACGGAAGGGGTCTAATATATCTCCCGTCATATGATTTTGTTCCCCGGTGATTATTATATATGACACAACAGGCAGACGTCCAAATTGCAGTCCATTTCTGCGGTTATGAACAGTTCAATTCGTGGACTAGTGTTTAGCGAGAACGTCAGATCATGAGAGATTTAAAGCAATTGGTTTAATAATTTTTTCATAAACATTATGCGAGCGAAAAAAATGAGTTCAATTGTTCAAAATTCTGTCACTGTAATGACATCATAGACAGTTACTTACAGTTAATAATACTTACTTCTTTAATCTCGAGAACACGGATAGGACAAAGTACGTAACGGGCGAGTCCCTGGGTGTGTGTTTTTCGAGTCTACATTCCCATGCTTTGGAGAAAAGAATTAAAAGGAAGGAAAAAAGACAAGAAGAAGGTAGTCAAAAATAATGGGCGCCATTTCAAAGGCCTTTGTTAAATGGGAACACGGAGAGTGCGTGGAGAATTCTTTTTATTTCCGCACACACGATCAGTCTCTGGTTGAGGTTCCCAATTTTTAATGACTTTCTCACACTCCGAAGTCTTTCCTTCCTTTACCATACAGCTAGCACTGTTGACTTCCTTCGGATCAGAGGTTACCAGCGGTCAGACATCAAGTGAAAAGCCTTGTACTTGCGGGTACTTGGTTCTATTACCGATGTTTGCTCTAAGTTTAGAACTGCTTTGAATATACCCATTCTCTGCTTTTAGAATAGATAACTGCAATGAGAGTTGAGTAAGTACCTCGTACGTACATTGTAAAGGAGAATAGTAAATTGTTACTATAGCAACAATATAGTCTAATATATTGCTTTACATAATGAAATACAATATTTGTGGATTAAAAGGCTAAATTGATGATTATATTTCACTTTCTTATACAAAGTGTTCCGTTCGAATGTACGTAATTTCAATTGTCTACAAAAAATTAATAGTTTAAGATAATATACAGTATAATATTTGCAATAAACATCATACGATAGGGAAACTCATCAAGTTTAAATTCCTAACATTAGCCGGTCCAATGATTTAATTTGATTTAATTTTGTGGCAAATATTTACCTTTGGACTATACTGAATGAGTCAATTAGAATGTCCGACTGTGGTGTTCTTTTTAATTCCATTACTTCTTATTTTATTGATGAAATATCTTAATTCTTTATTTTCTGAACTACGAAATACTTATTATAGTATTTATTGATTACGCTTTCGGTAAGAGTATACTGTATAATACTAGCCATTGGTTCACTACAGTTCACTTGAGATCAAGACAGTCGTGTTGGACTCCTATGGAGGTCATTTAGATATTTGCTGGAAACGCTCTGGCAGTTGGTTGTAAATGTGACGAGTGCATGACCTTGTGTGTCCTGTTTTATTATTTTCATGCATTTTTTGTCCCATTTTAATGTTTAAGTCGTTTGAAATTCGTTGTACGTACTTTCTAACAGTTAAGCCAGAATAATTAATAAACTTCAGAAAAAGTACTTGATTTGTTGCAGAACAATACTGCACTTAAGACGGAGGTAATTATTTAAACATCTACTTCGGTTGAATTCTGAAACACTCGGTCCAGGTGCGAGAATTTTTGGATGAGGATTTCCCTTGTCGATGGATTTGAAGAGGAGCTGAACCACTCGCTTGACCTTCACGCTCCCCAGATATGACTCCACTGGACTTTTCCTATGGAGTTTTGTGAAAGACCAAGTGTTCAGCACTCCTTTGGAAAACTTAGATCATTTGCGATGAAAGATTTATCAAGCTATCGCAAAAGCACATCGCAAATGTTGCTGAATACCTGGATGAAACTGGAGTATAGGTTAGAAATGTACTGGGCCATTGCGGGTGCACATGTTGAAATTATTTGAAATGTATCCTAAATGGCATAACTTTCTCTTTCAGACAATATCAGTTTTTTTCGTTAATTATGAGTTACTCTAAAATACATACTCTCTTAAAATGTTAAACTTATATATACATATAGTGTTCTGTTACAGGTTTAACATTACAAACTTTTATAACTTTCGTTGCATCAGTTCCGATAAAAGTTATTGCATATAATATGATTTGTAGGTCTCTTGAAAATTATGAAATTTATGCTAGCAACAGTGACAACAATAATCACATGATCAGAATGTGCAAAGATGACGATGTGGACACCACAACAAAAAGATTTCTGTACTCTTGAACTGGCTCAAACGAAATCTATGAAGCATGTACAACGAAA